>NC_133657.1:115341486-115511068 GCF_009905375.1 Apium graveolens
AGAAATCAATGAGCTGGGAAAGGAAACTATTGTTGACTCTGTGCTGATTGAAGATATTTTAGGCACAGATGATACAACAGTTCCTGAAAGAATTGGCAAGTGAGCCAATAAATCATCTAAAAGATGATGCTCACTTGCACTAGATTTTGGCTTCCCCAACAGAGTTAAAGAAGGGGAATCGGGGATTGATGTGTTTATCATATCCACATCCAGAGAATTTGTTAGTGAGTTTGGTGTTTGAGGTGCTTCTATAACTAGGGATTTTGGGTGTGACTCCACATTTATTGGAGCCACATCAAACTAATTTGTGAAGGTGCAGTGACGGTGTCTTTTGCACCAGTTTGCGCAGTGTGTACCCTGTGCATCCCCAAGGGTTTTGGACTTCTTCTTTCTGGCATAAGTTTGGGGTGAGCTTGTGTCCCTAACCCTCTTGGCCTGTGCTCTTGGTTGAGAGATTTGTTCAATAAATACATCTTTTTGGGATGATGCAGCTAGAAATGAGCTTTTGTCCTTTTTAAGCACTGCAGTTTGTTGGGAAACTGCAGTGTGGCTAGGCTTGGATCCAATCAACTCTCCATCCTTATTCTTAGGGTTTCTTTTATGTTCACCCCTTCCCTCACCTACCTTGCCCTCCTTCACACTCCCCTCTTTGGTTTAAGTGGATTTTGCAACTGGCATCTTTTGAGAGATACGAGAGGGGGCTTTCTTAGATTTGGATTTTGAAATAATTGCAGGTATGGTGGCTTGGGTAGGCAACTGTTTGGTCATTGACACAATTGTCATAGCCACACTAGAACTCAAAGAAATTGTTGAGGTTGGAATAGTGGTAGGGATAGATGAACTTACCTCACTTACTAGAGGTGCTTGCATTACAGGAAAATAGAACAATGGCACATCCTTGTGATGATTAGCCCTATTCAAATATGCAATGAGCCTTCTCTCTTGAACTCAACAATCTAGTTTGTTGTTTGGGTTCTCAAGCACAATCTCTTCACAGAGGTGGTTAGCTAACAACATAAAAAATCTAGCATAATACACATTTTTACCTCTTTTATTTAACTCTCCTAATTTAAAGCCTAACTCAAACAAGATAAGATCACTGAAATTGTAGAATTTATCTGTAACTAGCATGTAGAGCATGTTAAGCATAGATATATTGACTGAATCAAAATTACTGATTTTTCCTGAAAAGACCTTTGTCACAACATCATACATAAAACTCCATTTTTTCCTAGACTCATTCTCCTAATGTCCCTTAACTTAGAAGTAGAAAGAGCATAGTTCATGGAATTAAGCATATTGATAATATCAGTGTCAGTGTGTGGTGAGGTCACAGTGTTATCATGAATCTTGAAACATGCTTTTATAACATCACTATTGATACAGAATTCTTTACCTTTAATGGTGAGTGTGATGATTTTATCTGTAGAGTTGTAGGTAGCAGTGGTCCACATCTCTTCAACAACTTCACAGAAGACAGTAGGAGATTCCATCATGGCATAGCTGAGTTTGCAATTCCTCACAAAGTCCATCATCTTGTGATAGTCACCAGATTGCTGAATACCCTTGTTAACCAGTGCAGTGAAATTGTTCTTCTCATAAATGAATCCAGTTTGAGACATAATCTTTACAACATGTGCCATTGTTAGAGAATAAGAGCTTGAAGAGAAAGAGAGTAAGTGATTTGAGAGAGAATGAATTAGAGCAGTTGAATTAAGAGTGATAAAAGAAAAGCAATTGAAATGAAATAAGCTTTTATACTATCTCAAAAATAACTGTTAAAAATAATAAAGTAAAATAAAGTAACCAATAGAAATTGCCTAAAATAGCCATTTAAAAATAAACTGTAAAAATTCCAACCATTATCCGTCGTGTTATGCTTACAAACTGTAAGTATACTCAATGGATAATGTACAGGGAATTAACGGCCGAGATTAAGACAATTCGACAGATGAGGATAGAATGTTATATGTCGAGTTATAAAATATTCCAGAAAGATAATTGATTTTTTTTAGCAAATAGTATACCGACGGATGATCAAACTCGATGGATAAGGATCATCCGTCGAGATGTAAATTTTGACTTAGCCAAAATTTCATCCAAGATCGAAAAATCAATTAAATTTCTGGCTGCATTTCAACTTGCAAATTAACTCATATAGATTTAAGAATAATTAAGCATACCTAACTCACTTACCAACCTTGAAAAGGTGGATTCATCCAGTGGCTTGGTAAAGATATCTGTAAGCTGCTTCTCACTAGGAACAAAATGTAGTTCTATAGTATAATTCATTACATGTTCCCTTATGAAGTGGTACTTGATATCTATGTGCTTTGTCCTTGAGTGTTGTACTATATTTTCAGTGATGGCAATTGCACTTGTGATATCACAGAAAATAGGAATCTTCTCAACTTGCAAACCATAGTCTAACAATTGATTTTTCATCCATAGTATCTGTGCACAACAACTACCAGCAACAATATATTCAACTTCAGTTGTGGAAGTAGAAACTGAATTTTGCTTTTTACTGAACCAGGACACAAGCTTGTTTCCTAGAAATTGACAGGTTCATGTTGTACTTTTTCTATCAATTCTACAACCTGCATAATCTGCATCTGAATAACCAGTTAGATCAAAACCAGAATCTCTAGGGTACCAAATGCCAATTTTTGGTGTTCCCTTGAGATATCTGAAAATTCTCTTAATAGTTATTAAGTGAGATTCTCTAGGATCAGCCTGAAATCTAGCACATAAACATGTAGCAAACATTATATCTGGCCTACTAGCTGTTAAGTACAAAAGTGAGCCAACCATGCCCCTATAACTTGAAATGTCCACAGACTTTTCAGTAGTGTTTAATTCAAGCTTAGTTGCAGTGGTCAAGGGAGTTTTTGCAGATGTGCAATCCACTAGATCAAACTTCTTTAAAAGATCAAAAATGTATTTAGTTTGACTAATGAATATTCCATCACTAACTTGCTTAACTTGTAAACCAAGAAAGTAAGTCAGTTCTGCCATCATACTCATTTCATACTTACTTTGCATCAATTTGGCAAACCTTTTGCAAAGTTTCTCATCTGTAGAGCCAAAAATATTATCATCTACATAAATTTGAACAAGTATACTAGAGCCATTAACATTTCTGAAAAACAAAGTTTTATCTACAGTACCTCTTGTGAAGTGATTTTCCAAAAGGAACTTTGATAGTGTCATGCCAGGCTCTAGGTGCTTGCTTCAGTCCATAAAGTGCTTTCAAAAGATAGTAGACATGTTCTGTAAAATTTGGATCTTCAAAACCAGGAGGTTAACTGACATAGACTTCCTCCTCCAAATCTCCATTCAGAAAGGCACTTTTGACATCCATTTGATAGACCTTGAAATTGGCATGGGCTGCATAGGCTAAGAAGATTCTGATGCCTTCAAGTCTTGCAACAGGAGCAAATGTTTCATCTAAATCTATTCCTTCTTGTTGACAATAGCCCTTAGCAACCAATCTAGCTTTGTTCCTGACTACTATGCCATTTTCATCCATCTTATTTCTGAATACCCATTTGGTGTCTATTGGATTCTTTCCTTTAGGCTTGGGCACCAGCTTCCATACACCATTCCTTTTAAATTGGTTTAGCTCCTCCTGCATAGCTAAAATCCAATCAGGATCCAACAAAGCTTCTTCTACCTTCTTTGGCTCTTCCTTGGAAAGAAAGCTACTATATAGACATTCTTCTTGAGTTGCTCTCCTTGTTTGAACTCTAGAAGAAGCATCACCAATAATAAGCTCAAAGGGGTGATCTTTTGTCCATTTTCTTTGTTGAGGTAGATTAGCTCTAGATGAAGAGGCCTCATTGTTGTCTTGATGTGTGATTAAATTTTGATTGTTAGAAACTCCCCCTGAGTTTGTGGATCTTTGATTTAAGAAAGGGGAACTTTCTACAGGTGATCTATCTTGATTTCCAGCTTCTCTTGATAACCCGACGGATGGTGAGTTTTGAGTACCGACGGATGAGGCTGGTTGTCTCCCGACGGATAACGCAGATTGCCTCCCGACGGATGAAGCATTATACAACTCGACAGATGTTGAGTTTTATGCTTCATTTGAAGTAAACTTTTCTGCATTATCCTTATATACTGTTTCTTGATCACTTTCATCATCACTGTCATCACTAACCATCTCCACATTATCGAATTTGAGGCTCTCATGGTAATCTCCATCTTGCAGTCCTTCAATCTTTTTATCATCAGACACAACATGTATAGATTCCACAATAATGTTGTTTCTTAGATTATAGACTCTATATGCTTTACCAACGGCATATCCAACAAAAATTCCTTCATCTGCTTTAGTATCAAACTTCCCATTTTGATCAGTTTGATTTCTCAGAATATAGCACTTGCAGCCAAACACATGAAGAAAATTTAGAGTTGGCTTCTTATTCTTGAACAATTGATATGGAGTCATGCATCTTGCTTGATTAACCAGAGAAATATTATGAGTGTAGCATGCAGTATTAACAGCTTCAGCCCAGAAATATGTTGGCAGTTTAGATTCTTCAAGCATTGTTCTTGCAGCTTCAATAAGTGATCTGTTCTTCCTTTCCACTACTCCATTCTGTTGTGGAGTTCTTGCTGCTAAAAACTCATGCAGAATTCCATTTTCCTCAAAAAATGCTCTCATGACAGAATTCTTGAACTCAGTTCCATTTTCACTCCTGATTCTTCTAGTCTTGAAATCAGGATGATTATTGACTTGCCTTATGTGATTGATGATGATTTCACTAGCCTCATCTTTAGACTTTAGGAAATATGTCCAAGAGAACTTAGAGAAATCATCTACAATTACTAGGAAAAATCTTTTTCTTGAGATAGACAACACATTGACTGGTCCAAACAAATCCATGTGTAGCAGTTGCAAAGGTTCTTCAATTGTTAAATCAAGTTTCTTCCTGAATGATACTTTACTCTGCTTTCCTTTTTGACAGGCATCACACAGTCCATCCTTAGAAAACTCCACTAGAGGAATACCTCTAACTAGTTCTTTCTTGACTAGCTCATTCATGATCTTGAAGTTTAAATGGGATAGCTTCTTGTGCCATAGCCAACTTTCATCCTGACTTGCTTTACTGAGAAGACAAGTAACAGATTCTGCATTAGATGAGTTAAAATCAGCTAGGTACACATTTCCTCTTCTCACACCAGTGAGAACCACTTTGTTGCTCTTTTTATTAGTCACAACACTGGCTTCTGAGTTGAAGGTTACTGAATTGCCTTTATCACAAAGATGGCCGATACTCAATAAATTGTGTTTGAGACCATCCACTAAGGCAACCTCCTTAATGATGACATTGTCCTTTAAAATTAAGCCATATCCCACAGTATAACCCTTGCTGTCATCTCCAAAAGTAATACTTGGGCCAACTCTCTCCTTAAACTCTGTGAGCAGGGTAGAATCACTAGTCATGTGTCTTGAATAACCACTATCCAAGTACCAAAGATTCTTTCTATTTCCCTGCACACATCAAAATCAAATCAAGTTGATTTTGGTACCCAAGTTTCCTTGGGTCCTGCCTTGTTAGCTTTCTTTTTCTGTTTCTTGGGCTTTATCTCATTTGACTTGGGGATATCAGATTCATCCTTGGTCATTTGAGTTGGGCCTTTGAATCCATTCATTGCAACATAATTATCATGCATATTATAATCAACAGGAAATGGCATGCTATTAGTAAACATGTTATTCCAGTATGGCATGCTAAATGGCATTTGTGGCATACTAAATGCAGCATAATAAGGATTAGGTGCAAATGGCATGTTAGCAAACTGTGCATTCATATTCTGTGTAGACATAACATTCATAGGCATGGGAGGCATGACATTCATGTTAGGAAATTGAGGTGGCACAGACATGGAAGTAGGCATGGCAGATTTGCAATTAACAGACAAATGATTTACACTAACACACTTGACACAGATTTTTCTAGGAGCATATTTATCAGGTGTGTAGTTATTGTGTTTGTTAATCCCTACTTTACCATTTCTATTGTTTTTCTTTTTAGCCTCTGTTTTTACCTCAATCTTTTCAAGTCTGTCACTTAACTGTTTGACAGTCATGTGACCAACATTAGCCTTTTTCCCTTTCTTAACTTGACTCGATTTTCCTAAAACAAAGTTCTTGGAAACAGACCCATACTTCTCATTTAGCTTAACAAGTTTGTCTTTACTGATAGGCTTACTCACAACCGACGGATGAGGATTTTCATCATTCGACGGATAACCCTTTTTGTTATCCGACGGATGATCCTCATCATCCGTCGAGTCTACATCTGTTAGCACTCCATCTACCAAATTTGGTTCTAGTTTCTCTTTGTTCTTTTTCCAGGCTGCATCACAGAAAGACTCAATTCCTTGAACTTTGGTGATTTGAGCATGGACATCCCTGGATGTTTTCCATGCCTTAATCACCTCTTGTTCACGCTCGAGCTGCTTCTTTAAAATTTCTTCTTTCTTCAAGGACTCAGTTAATTCCTCATTGGCAATCTTACACTCAATTCTTAACTTTTCAAAATCAATGAACTGAGACTCAAGCACATTATTTCTCTCACTCAGAAACAAATTGTTTTCTTTGATTTTAGCATTTACTTTAGTAAGAGACTTAAGTGTAACACACAAATGATATAACTCTGTAGACATGTCATTTATGGCATCATTACACTCAGCTTTAGATAAATATGCAAGGTTTGTAGTAATTACCTGATTACTTGAAGAACTTGTTTCTGTCTCATCAGACTTGGCCATTAGGGCTAGATTAACATAGCTAACATCTTCATCTTCATCCAGACCATCTGTTGCCCAGTCATTTTCTTGTGTTATGAAAGCCCTTTCCTTTTATTTGAGCAGTTCAAAGTATTTTTGCTTATAATCCACAGGCTCAAACTTTTTCTTACTGGAATCTAACTTTCTACACTCACTGGCAAAATGCCCTGCCAAGCCATATTTGAAATATTTGAAATTTGATTTATCCACCATGTTTCTATTTGGCTTGGCTGCTCCAAAGTTTTTCTTGAACTTGAGCTTGGAAAATCTCCTGGAAAGAAATGCTAGGTGTTCATCAATGTCCTCCATGTCATCTTGGCTCAAAGAATCTTCATTCTCAGCTACCAGCCCCTTACCCTTGCTTCCACAAACCCTTGAAGTTGATTCAACAGCTTCCATCTTCTCTTTCTTTGCTTTTTCTATCTCAGCAACTAGTACAATGGATCCTCCTTTCTTCTTTCCTCTCTCCATCCTCTCATCTTTCTCTATTTCAAGCTCATAAGTTTTCATGATGCCATACAGTCTCTCCAAAGTAAACTCCTTATAATCTTGTGAGTTTCTTAATGAGACTGTCATTGGTTTCCATTTCTTTGAAAGAGATCTAAGGAATTTCAGATTGGATTCTTTTGTCTGATAGACCCTTCCATACAACTTTAGACTATTTAGTAGTTTTTGAAACCTACTAAAAATGTCAGTGAGAGACTCACTTTCTTCATTATGAAAATGCTTATATTGCTGAATCAGGAGCTGTATCTTGTTTTCTCTAACTTGCTCAGTGCCATCACAGATGATCTGTATTGTATCCCAAACATCCTTGGCAGTTTTGCAGTTGATAATGTTGCCAAACATGTCTCCATCAACTCCATTAAACAGGATATTCATGGCCTTTTTATCCTTCCTGACTTGTTCAATGTCAGGATCAGACCATTCATGCCTTGGCTTGGGTACTGATGGCTCGTTTCCTGTTGCAGCTCTCATCGGAACATGAGGACCTCTTTCGATGCAGTCAACATAGGCCTCATCTTGAGAAAGCAAATGAAGATGCATCTTTACCTTCCAATGATGGTAATTATCTTTATCCAGAAAAGGGATCTTGACTCCAACATCCTTCTTGTTCATCTTGATGTATTGTTTTAATCTTTAAACTCTTTGTAAGTTAAGAGCTTGCTCTGATACCAATTGTTAGTCCCTTAACAATATGACAAGAATTACAGAAGGGGGTTGAATGGAATTCTTGAAACTTTTTCTTTCAAATAAAAATTGTTCTAACTCGAATATATATATATATAAGTGAATTGATTAGCACAATGCGGAATAGTTACTTAAATGAATCAAAACACAAGTAATTAAAAACAAGAGTCTTTAAAAACTTTCTGGTGGATTTGAATGATTCCACCAGAGATATATATATTATATATCGAGAGAACCCTGTGTGCAAATTGCTCACAGCTGCTTACAGATATTGAACAACTAAGAGTACAAAGAAATGCTAAGAATTCTGCTTACAAATGTTTCTGTGCTTGTGTCTTAGATATTTTTCTAGTTGCTACTTCTTGGTTTATATATATTACCAAGATTACAAAGTAATGAGACAGGATAATAAAACAAAAATTATCTAGTCTATTACAATGCAACTTCATTACTCTATTCCAGCATTTTTGAATATCTTCATAATAGTATTGAAATAGTAATGCTTCTTTGTTCTCGAAAACCCAGTTGAATAGGCCACCACATTCCATTTACGTCCACTAGACGCATGTGATTGTGTTGTCACTGTCCACAGATATTTGAATCTTTATTCGTCGGGTTCATGATCATCCGTCGAGTTATTGATCATCCGTCGGGTTGTTGATCATCCGTCGAATTCATTGTTTGCTCATCCGTCGGGTAGCAATCAAGCACTTGACTTCATTTCACTTATACAGAATTACAAGACATCATCTATGTACAATTAATCAACCTATTATGCATATCTAACTGAGGTCAACATGACTCAAATACTACTACAGATTCTAAACAATGTGTATGCAGAAATGTGCTACAGTCTTATTGTTACATAAGCTACTCACTCGATGGATAATAAGTCATCATTCGTCGGGACTATATTGAGTCATCCGTCGGGACTATAAACTTTATCCGTCGAGTGCTACATAATTTCACTAAGTAAAATCTACCAAGGTGTTTTGTTCATGTAATCATCAAGTACACAACATATACATAACAATGATGGCCATATTCTCTGATATGATTGGCACTAATGTGGAGGTGTTTATGGATGATTTCTCTGTGTTCGGTACTTCTTATGACGAGTGTTTGCATAATCTTGGTTTGGTGCTGAAAAGATGTGTTGAGACTAATCTGGTGCTCAACTGGGAAAAATGTCACTTCATGGTGCAATATGTATCATTCTTGGGCACAAGGTATCTAGCACGGGTCTTGAAGTGGATAAGGCCAAGGTGGGGTTATTGAAAATCTCCCTCCACCAATCTTAGTTAAGGGAATCCGCAGTTTTCTTTGTCATGCGGGTTTCTATCGGCGACTCATCAAAAACCCCTCTAAAATCTCTAAACCCTTGTGCAATCAATTAGAGAATGATCTTCCTTTCAAATTCAATGAATAATGTCTAGCTGCTTTTGAGAGCTTGAAAAAGAGTTTGACTACAACACCTGTTATTACTGCACCTGATTGGAATGAGCCCTTCGAGATGATACGTGATGCGAGTGACTATGCAGTTAGAGCAGTTCTTGGCCAAAGAAAGCAGAACATATCCATGTGGTTTACTATGCTAGTAAAACCCTTACTGATGCTCAGCTGAATTACACCACTACAAAGAAGGCGCTTTTGGCGTTCTTCGATGGTTTTGAGAAATTCTGATCTTACTTACTTGGGACAAAAGTGACAGTTTTCACTGATCATGCTGCTATTCGATATCTGGTCTCGAAGAAAGATTTAAAACCTCATTTGATTCGATGAATTCTATTGCTTCAAGAATTCAAGCTAGAAATCAAAGATAGAAAAGGTATAGAAAACCATGTAGCGGATCATCTCTCACGACTTGAAGATCAAGGCAATGCTTCCCAAGATAAGACGTTAATCAATTAATCTTTTCCCGATGAGCTACTTTTTGGGGTGCAAGAAGAAGAACCATAATTTTCCGACATTATGAACTATTTTGTGAGTAATATTATTCCCCTAGAACTCTCTTATGCTCAAAGGAAGAATTTTCTATATGAGGTGAATTGGTATCGATGGGATGAGCCATTATTATTCAGATAAGGAGCAGATTAGATTATCAGGAGATGCATTCTGTATAGTGAAACTGAGGGTATTCTACGAGATTATCATTATACTATGTATGGTGGTCATTATGGTGGAGAGAAGATAGCTGCCCGTATTCTCCAAGCGAGATTTTTCTGGCCTACGTTGTTTAAGGATGCTCATCAATTCATGTCAAGATGTGATCGCTGACAAAGAGTTGGAAATATGTCCAAGAGAGATGAGATGCCTCTCAATGTTCATCTTGAAGTTGAGATTTTCGATGTTTGGGGAATCGACTTCATGGGGCCATTTGTCTCATCATGTAATAATCTGTATATTCTTTTGGCGGTGGATTATGTGTCTAAATGGGTTGAGGTTAAAGCTTTTCCAACCAATGATGCGAAGGCGGTGATAAATTTTCTTCGTAAGAAGATATTCATATATTTTGGTACTCCATGGGTTATAATCAGTGATGAGGGATTGCATTTCTGCAATTGCAAGTTCACTGTGTTAATTAAAAAATATCATGTGAATCATCGTGTTGCCACAACTTACCATCCTCAAACTAATGGACTAGCTAAAGTGTCGAACCGAGAGATCAAGTGAATCTTGGAAAAGGTTTTGAGTCCGTCAAGGAAGGATTGGTCGTTGAATCTAGATGAAGCTGTGTGGGCCTATAGAACAGCATACAAGACTCCTCTGAGAATGTCACCATTCCAGTTGGTGTATGGGAAGGTGTGTCATTTGCATGCGGAGCTAGAGCATAGAGCGTATTGGGTTTTGAAGAAGCTGAATCTGGACATGGCTGCTGCTAGAGAGAAAAGAATGCTTCAACTTAATGAACTCGAGGAGTTTCGACTTCGGGCTTATGAGAACAACAAGGTATACAAGGAGAAGGTCAAGATATGGTATGATAGGAGGTTAGTGCGCAAGTCATTTTCGCCTGGTCAGCAAGTTCTATTATTCAATGCTCGTCTCCGAGTTTTTCCTGGGAAGCTTAAGTCAAGATGGTCATGTCCGTTCATTGTCAAAGCTATATTTCCACATGGAGCTGTGGAGATTTTGATAAGCATCCTCACCAAGAGTTCAAGGTAAATGGTCAGAGGTTGAAGCATTACTATAGTGATACGGTGAACCGTGAAGTGGTGAGCGCCGTTCTTTTGACAACTTGATTTAAAGATTCACGTCAAGCTAGTGACATAAACCAAGCGCTTTGTGGGAGATAACCCATGTTTGTTGTATAGTAGCTTCAACAAGAAAAAAAAATCTGAAATTTTCCAGAAGCACGGCGCGCCCGCGCCAGAAGCGGGGCGGCCGCGCGAGTTTCTTCAGAAGCACGGCGCTCCCGCGCTAGAAGCGGGGCGGCTGCGTGAACCCCCTGGAAAAAGAAAAAAAGAAAAAAATTGAAAAAAATCAGAACAAAAACACGCCCTACCAAAACATTAACCTATTTCTACACTAATTCTATATCCTACACACTTCTAAACCCTACCCATCCCTTCACCTATCCTATATATATATCTTCTCTCATAATACATACATCTTTTATATTCTCAAAACCCTAGCTTCTCCTATACACTACTCACATCCTAATCTATATTCTATTGTTGATATGACACCTAAGAGAGCAAGAACCGCTTGGAGTAGTAGCACTCATCCCTCGGCTACCGAGGAATCTAGCATGGGTGGCGTAGTGAACAGATTTTCTTCTCCAGAGGCACAAGCAGAGTTTAATAGGCTGATGTCTAAATCAATTGCGAAGGAGAGGGGTTTCTTTCCCATGGTGAAGGATTGGAAGCTTTTGGAGATGATTGTTGAGTTTGGATGACAGACTTTCTGTGAGACACCCGCTGCGGTCCTGTTGAGCATTGTGCGGGAATTTTAGGCGAATGCTAAGGCGGATAAGAATGGGTTTTCTATGGTTCGTGGGTTGACGGTTGATTATACTTATGAGGCTATTTGTAGGGTTATCAATCAACCTACGAGGAAACCTACTGCTGAGGATTGGGTGCAAAAGACGAGGGAGGATTTTTCTCTAGATTATATTGTGGTTGAGTTGTGTGTTCCTGGGACAGAGTGGAAGTACAACGCGGGCACGAATGAGAAGCTTACTTTTCCTTCTTCATGTATGAACCGGTATGCTAGGGCATGGAACTTGTTTGTGTGTGCAAATATCAAGCCATCTTCACACTCGCACGAGGTTATTGTGGATCGTGCTATTTTGCTATGGGGGATTCTGAATGAAGAGTATGTGGATCTCGGTTTTGTGATTCATCAGAACATGCTGCATTTTATACAAGGAAGGATCACGGGGGTGATTCCTCATGCCTCCATTATTACTTATGCACAACGGTTGGTGTTAGGTGGCCTGAGTATGAGAAGCTACAGATGCCGAGTGCTCCCATTGATAGCTCGATGATTCAGCAGCTGAAGGAGTTGTATGGCGGTAAGGCCGACGAGAAGGGTTTAGGCTACACATATGATCATTTACCGGGTGGCCAGCCAGCTGATCAGACTTATGCTGGGGGTTCTTCTCAGGCATGTCAGGCAGCCACTAGAGCTTCTCGTGGAGCCACTCGATCTTCTCGTGCTCAGCAAACAAGGAAGAGTTCTGGACTTGGAGATGCGCAGTACAGGCGATTGACTAGGCACATGGATGCGATGCATGACACTAACAGTCGTTTTGTAGAAAATTTGACACAGCCTTTGGGCACTGCTTTTCGGGCCACTGGTGTCGAGGTTAATTGGCCTATTTTTGGAGCTGATTCTGTGTACCCGCCTCCTGATACTCCACCCGAGGAGGATGATCTTTCTGATGATTAGGTATGCCTTGTATCATTATTATTGCCTTCAATGAGGACATTAAAAATTTTAAGTCTGGGGGTGATAATGTAAGGATTAGTAGTATGTGTTATGTTCATATAGATTCATATTGCATGTTTAGTTGTACTTCATTCGTATTTTTGCATGATTGTTCATATAGTATAGTTGTTTGCATTTTTGTTTTGCATTTTTGTTCGTGTTGTATGTGATTCCATTTAGTTGCATTTGCATGCATATAACATGATCCCGTAGGTTGAGCTGTTTCTGATTGATTGATTGATGTTAACTTGAGTGTAGTGATGTCGAATAGAGGGATGATTAAGTCATAATGGATTGAATTGCATGCCCAGATACAAAAATTTATTCACAAGTCTTATAGGTTGCTTTTGAACTAGATCATGATCATACTTGTTTGCTTGTTGAGATTTAATCACTTGGTTATACTTAGAATTTGTGTTATTCCCGTAATGACGAAGTAACACTGATTTTTAAACTAGGGAAAACTTGGATTTTATTGCTTGTTCTGAATAAGGCTAGGCGTCAAATGGCTAGTAACCGACTCATTTTTTTATGAGTAGTCTAGGGTTGAATGAGATGGAGCGAAATGCACTCATTCAGATTTATTAAAAAAAAAGAAGAAAAAAGAAAAAATGAAGAAAAAAAAAGTAACGAAAAAAAATTGTGTTAGTATATGCATAATTGGCAATGAGTGAGCTTTTTAATACTCGAGTTATTAAGTTCTAGGGGACTTTGTGCCTAGTGACCTAAGGCTTGTATAGTCTGGGATCCGCTAACCTAACGCTCGCTACATGGGTATTATTGTATAAGTCTTTTGGGACCTCATTCATTGCACGGTCAAATAAGCATTTAAGTTATGTGTTCACTATAATAGCATGACCCTTCTATAACTCTAGTAAAATTGAAGTGTTGTGAGTTGTTATGTGTTTTAACGGTCATTCTATTTATAAACATGTGATTGTTTTGGTAAAAAATAGGATATGATTATTGATCTAGTGTTGGGAGTATATCTGTTAAGTGTCGCACACACGCACGTTTCTGGGTCGTAAGTTAATTTGTGGGATTAGTTGAAATCTGTTTCGAATAATTATATTCTTAGAAACATTGCTTATTAATTGGTAATAGTTATTCCGAGGGGATTATTGCATTTTCACGTAGTTGCATTCATGTATTTGTTTTATTTCTAGTTTTGTGTTTGTTTGCTTGAGGAAAAACATCGATTTAAGTTTAGGGGTGTGACAAGTGGAATTTATATCCACTTGGAACGCTTCATATCGGCTTAATTTGGTGTCTTGGACACAAGTATGTGGTGTTTCTAATGTGTTTTTGTGTCTAGTCATTGCAAGGCACTAGTTAGAAGGAATAAAGGATTATTTTCAATGTTTTTATGCTAATAAGAGGTCAGGAATGGAGTTTCGAAAAATCGCACAAAGAAAGGAGCCCAAAACAAGAAAAATCAGTACTTTTGTCAGAACCACGGCGCGCCCGCGCCAGAAGCGGGGCGGCCGCGCCAGGTGTTCCAGCAAGGCAGCGGGTCCGCGCTACAGGCAGCGCACCCGCGCCAGTGTGTTTCTGCAGAATCCTGATTCTACTATGATTCTGATTGTCTGAGAGTCCAGGACCACTTGGGGCTTATATATAAAGATAAAAAAGATGTTTTTAATAATAAGGAAGCAAGGGAGAATAATACGAAGACCTATAGCACACAAGACGGATAAGGAGAAGAAGAATTAGTTTCATACTTTTGTATTCTTCAATTTGGGCGATAAATTTGGATGCTTGTTTTTTATTTGGTCTAAACCCTAGTATTTCTATATTTTATCGTAGTATTATGAACTCATTAATACCATGTTTTAATTGAAACCCATGGTGACGATGTGTTCGATCATGAACTAATTGTTGTCATGGGGTTCTAGCGGATTTATTTATGGATTTCAATAGTTAATTGTTCTAAATCATTAGTGTGTGGTGATTTATGATTTTCTAGTTTCGTAGTGCTTATTCATCTTTGATGCGTGGCTAACATCTAATATTGTTTGTTAATCTCTATTGAAGCGACAGTGAATATAGAGGTTTAGAACTTGACATGCTAGCATAGGTTTATGTATGAATTGACATGCATAATTCGTAATATAATTTTAACCATCTTACACACCTTATGTAATCACAATAGATAACCTGCTCTTCAACCGTTATGTTTTCAAATTCTATAGACATATAGGGTATAAGCATAATTGGTGTATACTTAACTTCTATCTTGATTGTGGATGCTTACTAGTAGGGTAAACATATATCGAAAGATAGCGTATACTAGTTTCGTGTTATCTGATTAGTTATCATCACCATCGCATACTATTGATAAAGACATAAACTTTGAATGAAGTATTTAAAAAAAGTTAAAATCCCATGTTTTTTTCTCATATAAGTAATTTACTTTTAATCTCTTAGTTAATGCATGCTAGTATAATCTCTTAAGTAGTTAATCAACTCGAATTTGTTACTTTTCTTAGCTGTGAACGATAATCATACATTGTTGAATAAGTGTATAATCTAAACTTAACCTAAACCGGTCTCTGTGGGAACGAACTTGACTTCAATCTTATACTACTTGTGATCACGTATGCTTGTGTGTATTTTCGCGTGTGATTTAGTACGAACAGCGAGTGCGAGCCTATGACCTTTAAAGGATTAGCATGTTGGGGGCTCGCAGCCCACCTCCATTATGGATGGACCAAAGTGGGTCCCACCAGCCCAGCTCGCACATCTCACACATACAACACCAATTCCATAGTATGCTCATTGGGACCTGTTTAGGGCCTACGCCCAAAAGTGGGCATAATAACTACACCCCAAAATTCCTAGTCGCATTTTGAGGCTAGGAAATTTTCAATACCGGCTTATCTGTCCCTGCGAGTGTGAGCCTATGAGGTCAATTCTCATCTTATACCTACATGGTGTGATCTGATGAGACCACATGAATGTCTGGCCACCTCGCACCTCTCTAAGGTACGTGTCTTTTAAATGAATTACACATGTAAAAAAGTTGTCATTGGGATTCGTGTCAGCCATTAGGATGATGACATGTGTCCTTATCTTTTTCTCTCTCTTAACCCTTATATATATTAGAGTTCCACTTGCCATTTGTAACTTTTTTAAGAACATTATTCAATTACTGCCCTTTTTGCTCAAGGATCTACAAAGACAAAGACTATCATCACCACAAGAACCATTTACCAGCGATGATATTTTTTGGCGACAGATTCTTTAGGATCTTCGTTTGAATCATCAAGAAGTACCATTTTGATCCAAAACTATTAATTTTTATTATTGTTTGTTCATCGTGAGCTGACTTCTATTTTTGGCCATCTTAGCGAACCCATCTATCCCAGCTCTACCATCACCCCGCAAAGGGCCATGAACATAGTCATGATGAAGAGCTCAATGCGATTCAGTGGCTCCATCTCGCTTAACATGAACCTCGACCCAAACCCTGAGGATTACACTAGGGAAACCAATATTTATGACTGGAGGAAGAGACCCATAGATCTTTTGAATATTCCTAGCTCTCTTGGCGTGAAGGATATCCCCAGGCGTGAGCCCACTCGCATTGACAAAGAGTGAGCCGATGAGATCCTTAGGGAAATGGCTTAGGAGAGATATGATCGTCTTGGGGTGGAGGATATCCTCAGGCGTGAGCCCACTTCAAATAATTTTTGCATGATCAATAATTTTTACAACATGTATCAATAATTTTTGCATCATCATTCATAATATTCTCCTAAAGTTTCTACAACATGTATCAATAATTTTTTTAAATAAACTTACCATCATAATATTCTCCTAAAACTTCTTCTTTCTCTTCAAATAACTTTACAATCTTAATATTCTTCTAACTTTTATTTTTATTACAATATTTTCTCTTTCTTCTAAAATCAACTTATCATATTATATGTTCTCAAAATTTTCTTTTAATTTTTAGCCAATGAAATATTACAAAGACAATCAAAAATTATAATTAACTTATATTATAATTATTATTCATTCTCTTAGTTTTTTTAACAACATCTTCCTTTAAAATTTTGGATTCAACTTACCATTATAATATTTTCCTAAAACTTCTACATTCTCTTTAAATAAACTTACCATCTTGATATTCTTCTAAATATCTTTTATAATACCATTTCTCCTCTTTATCCTAAAATCAACTTACTATATTACATTTTTCTAAAAAAATCTTTTAATTTTTAGCCAATGAAATATTACAAAGACAAGTATCTATATATTTTCTCAATATTCCGTACAATCATTATATTATATTTATACTTATGTAAAAGATAAGACATGTGCGATGAGTTGACGTCTCTCGTATGGTTTCAATCTCTTTTTGTAATTTTCTCAAATTTTTATTTTATTAAATAGAAAAAATATTATATTGAATATAATAGAAAAATATTATATTAAATATAATTTTATGATATTAGAGTTGTGAATAATGAGAGAGCCACTCATTACAGAAAATATGTTTACGAGTGTAACACCCCCTTCTTAAAATAGAAAGAGATATTACTTATAAATCATAAACCTGCACACAGAGCACTAATATATTTCTAAATAATATTTAAACAATCTAAAAATCTCCAAAAATAATATTAAATCTCCAAACTGTCTAAACCAAATATATAAATGCTGAAATCTCTAATAAGTAATTAAATCTGGATATTGATAAAGTCTGAAATCCTAAACAATAAATAGGGTAACTCTCCATCCCACAATCCCAGATCCCCTTAAGAACCTGCCAGAAAAAGAATACGACATGAGCCAAACGCCCAGTAAGGATTTGGAATACAATTTATAAAATAAGAGATCAGAAATAAATAATCAGCAATTTATAATAAAACAACAATTTTAAGAATAAATAAGGCTGAAGTAATGAAGGGTTATAATATTTCATACCGAGATCAGAACAGATACAAATACACACATCATAGGGTACCTAATGCATGTAACAGAATGGATAACGTGTACGGCATATACAACGTCACCATAAATCAAATCACAAATCAAACTCTGGGTGCACCCATGTATCATCAACAAATATCAAATGCTCAAAAGCTCCTCCCAAGTGCTAATAGAAGGATACGCCGGGACCAATCACATTGTCACGGAAGTGTCATGTCACTGGTGCCGCAATGACATGGCTGTAGTACCCCTACAGCTGGTTAACTCGGTATACCCTATATCTCTAAGGGTTCAAATAAAAATATTCTCCCAAATTTAAAATCACCTGAGACAATTAATTTAAATTTCCAAAACAGAGGGTGTCATAGATAAATTTTGAAAACCACATAAACAGATATTTAAAATTTCCAAATCAATTTTAAAATAATTTTCGGAAGTCTATTCAACAAGTCAAATCAAATATTGAATGAGCAGGATACAGAAGAACTGAACGAATCAAATATTTCTAAATGCTAAGAGGAGTAGCGCTGAATAAAAAGGGGACAGAATCCGTACCTTGAATATCACAAACTTAATATTAACTAAGTACGTGAACGATCCGCTAATTTCCTGGTCCCCAACCTAATTATAAAATATATAATTACTGTTAAAATAAATTATTTTCGCAAGTTTGT
The DNA here is from genome assembly GCF_009905375.1 of Apium graveolens. Lineage (NCBI taxonomy): Eukaryota > Viridiplantae > Streptophyta > Magnoliopsida > Apiales > Apiaceae > Apium > Apium graveolens. The sequence goes on from NC_133657.1 coordinate 115,360,023, forward strand.
TTGTAATTATACAATATTTTTAATAATATTTAACATTGAATTAAAGCACCAATTGTGTTTTTAAAATGATACTCTCGGCTCTGGCAACTTGAACAGATGCAACATACCTTTAGCGCTAAGGAACTCGTATAACACTTCAAAATAACATATTATAAGGTACATTCCAATATAAAAATAAATTGTTTTGCCATTAAGACACCAACCTACAAACCTTATATTATTATGACCCCAAAATGCACGCATACTAATAAAATAAATGAATAAACATAACAAACTAACCTAACACCCCAAAATGTACAAACTCTGTATATGAAATTTGAACTCCCCTGTACTATCGTGACCAGCTAACAACTTGCATGCACGTTTACTTTAATTAGCTATTACAAGTCAAAACAAAAGCAAAACAAGTAACAAATATAATAAAATAAAGATTAGTTTGGCTAAACATGTATATACTCAGTTGGACATATTCATACTTTAATACGTATATAACAACTCAATTAATTTAAAAAAAAACTTAAAAGACATATGTAATTTAAATATATTACACATTAATTATAAAACATTTCATAACTTAAATAAGTCCATTAATATTATAAAATCAGACAAGCCACACGTAAGAACAAAACTAGAAAAAACAATAATAATCTTAAGCAAATATATAATAAATTATCACTACAAACACGGGTTGCAAAAAAAAAATCTAAATTCTGTTAAACTTGAAGTGATTCTGAAAGAGAAATGTCTGTGCTACAATAAAGATTCTTCTCATCCAATGGTAATTAGACTTGATGATGCTTTAAAAAGAAACCGTATCTCAGCATTAAGGACTGCAATCTACCAGATTGGAAGTTAGGGTGAAGAATTGAAGCAAGTCAAAGCTACACTATATCAAGTCCTGAGGATAAAGAATAAAAGCTGATATCAAACTTTGTCAAGAATCACTTTGGATGCAGATTGACTCAGTGAGATTGGTAAAAGCTACAAGGACTGTAAGTTGTAGTTAGTTTTCTTATTAAACTCTTATTGTATTTGTACTTAAATGTTTTTGACATCATCAAATCTATTAACTTGTATATTTTTCATAATTTACCCCCCAATGGGAGATTGTTAGATATATTTTAGATGTCATGTCTAATATGATTTGTTTTTAGTTTTCAGAATTTAACAAAAGGACATATCAAGTCTTACTGAAATCAGAACTTACCGAAGTCAGAACTTAATATCAGAACTTAAGGTGTCAGAAGATACATATCAGTACTTAAGTGCGGGAAGACTTTCAAATAAGGAATGCAGTTGATTTAAAGGAGAAGATCTGGACTAAGACAAAAGAAGATATGCATGAAGAGTTAGAGGACTAGAAGACTTGTAGAAGATATCTGATTGATATATTTTAGGAGACAGAATTATATTCCATATCAATTAGAAGATATCTTGTAACTGTGTAATATATAAACACAGACTTAGAGTTTACACTATATGTGTTATCATTATCGAGAAACTTATTCATTGTAACCTAGCAGCTCTCAGTGATATTTGTTCAAAGAGAATAACAGTTCATATTGTCACAGAGTTTATTGAATATAATTGATCTTTGTTACATACTTCTGTTCAAATCGATTTGATTATATAAATACTGTATTCAGCCCCCTTCTATAATGTTGTGTGACCTAACAAGTGCACAACTCTTCACCTACCAAACGATTAATGTCGTGATCCATTATGTCCTCTTGACACTTCCTTATCTTTTATAACAACTCTAACTGGAAAGTCATACTATACACTTTTGCTTCATCAGGTTTGCAAACTCTGATCTCCAATTCTAATTTCTGAAATTCCTTGTATATCTCCTCGGGTACTGATAACACATTCAATATCTCTTTACGACTTAACGCATCCACCACAGTATTTGCTTTGTCGGGATGGTAGTTAATCGTGCAATCGTAATCCTTAATCAACTCTAACCATCTTCTTTCTCTCATGTTAAGCTCTTTTTGTGTGAATATGTACTTCAAATTTTTGTGATCTGTATAAATCTCAAATTTTTCTCCATATAAATAATGTCTCTAAATCTTCAAAGCGAATATTATGGCTGCTAGCTCCAAATCATGAGTAGGATACTTTTGCTCGTGTGGTTTCAGTTGTCTTGACGCATATGCAATAACCTTATCGTGTTGCATCAGAACACATCCTAGTCCTTTATGAGAAGTATCGCTATAGATTACGAAATTCCCTTGGTCATCTGGAAGTGACAAAACAGGTGCCGTAATTAATCTTCGCTTCAATTCCTGAAAACTTGTTTCACATTTGTCGTTCCATATAAACTTTTCATGCTTCCGTGTAAGCTTTGTCAATGTTGTAGTAATCCTTGAGAAATTTTGAACAAATCGCCGATAATATCCTGCTAATCCCAAGAAACTTCTTAATTCTGTCAGTGTTTTCGGCCTTTCCCAATTTGTAATAGCTTCAATCTTTGCCGGGTCCACTTTGATCCCTTCATTACTGATTATGTGTCCTAAGACCTGAACTTCCTGTAGCCAGAACTCAACTGAGGTCCTTCAACTGAGGGCTCAGAGTGGTATCATCAAGGCATTCCAACTCTGGACACTTGTCATCATCAAAGATCACATATGTGCTTTCTATGATCTTCTTTTGATCGATCACATAAACTTTGTAGGCTGTTATTTCCAGTGAATATCCCAAAACAATTGCTTCAAAAACCTTTGAGTCAAATTTTCCCACATATTCAGAGTTGTCTTTCCAAATATAACACTTGCTTCCAAACACATGAAGATGTTTTACAGTAGGCTTTCTCTTAGACATGATTGAGTAGGGTGACTTGCCATGTGCCTTGTTAATGAGATATCTATTCTGAGTATAGCATGCGGTGTTGACAGCCTCTTCCCAGAAACTTGTTGGAAACTTAGCATCTTGCAATATTGTTCTAGCAGCTTCAACCAATGTTCTGTTCTTTCTCTCAACTACTACATTTTGTTGAGGTGTCCTGGCAGCTGAGAATTCTTGAACAATGCCTTTGCCTTTGCAGAATTCACTTAATATAACATTTCTGAATTTTGTTCCATTGTCACTTCTTAGTCTTTTCACACAATTGTAATCTTCAGCCTCTTTTTCTATCTTCTTGATGTGCTCAATTATGATATGTGGAGTTTCATCTTTAAAGTACATGAACTCTAACCAGGTGTATCTTGAGAAGTCATCCACCATCACAAGTGCAGATCTGTTCCTTGAAATTGATAAAACATTCACTGCCCAAACAAGTCCATGTGAATAAGTTGCAAGGGTGCACTTATAGAATTCACAGTTTTTGACTTATGACTAGATCTTTTCATCTTTCCTTTCTGACAAGCTTCCCAAACTTCAACTTAAGCAAATTCCGGTTTGGGCATGTCTCTCACTAACTCCTTTTTGACTAAGTTGTTAATTGCCTTGAAATTCAAGTGAGACAGCTTCTTATGCTATAGCTTGCTTTGTTCTTCTGATGTCTTGGTGTAGAAGCAGCAAATACCATCCTTATTTGTTGAGTCCAAGTCTGCAATAAACAAGCTTCCTTTCCTTGCTTCTTTCAGAGCAACTTCACCAGTTTTCTTGCTGATAAAGGTGCATTCTTCTTTGTTGAATAAAAATTCCAAAGCCTTTGTCTGCAAATTGGCTAACACTGAGAAGATTCACCTCAAGACCAACTACTGGTGCTACATCATCAATGATAACATTTTCAGAAACAATCTTGCCATATCCCATTGTGAATCCTTTGTTGTTGTCTCCAAAAGTCACCAATGGGTCAGCTTTCTCCTCAAACTGTGATAGCAGGGCCTTATCACCTATCATATGTCTAAAACATCCACTTTCAATGATCCATATGACTTTCTTCACTTTGCCCTGCACACAATGAGATTCAGGTATGTTTAGTAACCCAAGCAGTGTTGGGTACTTTCTTCTTGTTAACTGATTTTGTAGAAGTAGAGTGATTTGTTTTAGATAAAATAGAATTCAATGATTTTTGTGCATTTTCCCTTTTTGATGTAAACTCAATTTTAGTTTCTTTAAGGTCTACTCTCAATTTTTGGCAACTTTTCATCACATTCAAGTTACAAGGGATATAGTCAAACTTATCACATAATGAGTAGGGATCATTTAAATCTGCTTCATTGTATTTGCAAGCTCCTTCAGTTGGGTTAATAACATCCTTTTTACAAAGGTAAGTTAGATGATTTGCAGAGCCACATTTTTCACACTTCTTGCCAGGAACATCTGCAACATAAGCCAGATTATTGCTTTTGTTTATCCCCATTCTTCTATTTTTTATTTTTCTTCTTTCTTGCATCTTCAATCTTGGTTTCTTTGACATGAGTCTTGGTACTTTGATTGTCCATAAGATTTTCTTCAGCCTTGGAAGATTGAATTGAATTTGCATTTTTCTTTTTATTATCCTCATCTGCAATTTCTTGCTTGATGATCAATTCTTCTTCACTGAAGTTTACTTCATAAGTCTTAAACACAGGTGACCCAACATTTCTCAGCATTGCCGGAACATTTTCACTTTTTATTGTTTTTCCTCTGTCACTTGTGCTTTTCTTTTTGTTGTTTAAGGCATCATAATCAAGACCAATAACAATGTTTGCACATGGTTTATTTTTCTCATGGTACTGACCAACCAATTCAGATGCATTCTGAAAGGACTTCAACTTTACTTCACTTTTCTCCAGTTTTTCCCTTAGCACAGCCTCAATCTCATTTGCACACTTGAGCTTATTTTTCAGATTACCATTTTCTTGTTTCAAGGCTCCAAGCTCCACTGTCAACAATTCAGTTTCTTGTTATTCACTTTCAAGCTTCTCATTCAACTTTGTTAATCTTCTAACTTCTTCATTAGCAGCAACCATGCTTGTATGAATGTGAAACATTTTTGTGCTCATCTTTTCAACAGTTTCCTTATATTGATTCATATTTAAATCAATGGAGGTAAGAGTTGGTACCTGTAATTTAGATGAGGATGACTCTCTGCTCCAAGGATATGAGTGCATAGTTACCAAGTTCTTCATCTTCATCATTTTCAGAGTCATCCCAACCTTTACCTTCTGCAATATAAGCTTTGCTTTGCTGTTTCTTTAGAAGAGCTTCATAATTTGCTTCAAGTTCAAGATAAGCCTGATCTTTATTTTCCTTCTTGGGTTTCCTGCATTCTGTAGCAAAGTGGCCTAGTTCATCACAACTGAAGCACCTTATATTAGATCTGTCAACAGATCCTATTTTGTAGCTATTCTTGCTATCAGAATTGTACTTCCCTTTTTCATTCCAGCTGCTATCTTTGTTAAAAGACTGTCCTTTACTTTTGAAGTATCTTGGCTTTCTTACTCTAATTTAGAGAATTTTCTAGCCAAATATGTTACGACCGGCATTTTATGTAATATTATTTGTGAATTTGGTATAATATTAAGTCAAATGAAAATATATTCAATGATTGTACGTTTGTGTGAGTGAAAATTTCTGCATTATAAATTTGCTTTGGGTAGTATATGATTTTTCAAAGCAAGAGTTTATTTAATTTCTTTATTTTTGATTTATAAGGAATATTCTAAGCTTTGGAAAAATCTTCTTTTAAAAGGCATTTTGATCACAAATTTTGAAAATGATTTTATAAAGTCTCTAAAAATACAAGTTATTTTATGGTATAAATTTTATAATTTTTGAACTTGTATTTTATTTTATAAAAATAAATCTTTACAAATTTTATTTGTTATAATTATCAAATTACATGAATAACCTTGCATGCAAACTCTCTTTCTATTCTCTCAAAGGGCAAATAAGACTTTTCCAACCCCACTAACTCATTTGATTATTACCAAATTACTACCTTAGCCTTGCATGCAAAATGGCCTAACTTTAGCCAAGGAACATTTTTGTAAGTTCTCACTTCCACTCATTACTTGTCAACCAAATAGCATAAAACAAAAAAATCAAAGTGGAGAGAAGTCATTCATCATTTCACACTCCAACACACCACAAAAATTTCTCTCTTCCCCTCCCTCCCTTTTGCTCTCGGCCGAACCCCATTTCCCCCACTCCCTTCCATTTTTCATTCCATTTCTCATCTTCCCTAGTGTAATTCTTTCACCTACATTTATTTTATATACTTCCCAAGAGTTTTGTGATTTGGAAGATGAAGTTTCATGGTTGCATGTGTAGTTTTGTGTGATCTCCAAAGAGAAACTCTTGATTCTTGTGAATTCAAGAGCTCTCTATGAGATATATTATGTATATGTGCTAACTAAGTGTTTTATGGAGATATCATGCTTTAAAATCCTTTGCATGCTACTGAAATCTCATTATAAATTTATGTTTAGCCATGCATGCTAGTTTTAAGACATTAAAATGATGATCAACCATGTTTTGCATGCTATTCTTTTCGAAATCATGTTGTTATCTATAAAATTCGAAATAGATGTGCTTAAATAGATTGTTTCCATGATGAATTTCTTATTAATACTTAAAAGGAGTTATATTTCATAATTATTAAGGATAAGTATTAGGTGCAAGTCGATTTTGCAAGCATTTACAACTTTATGCCTAGCCGAAATCTTGTTATGTGCTTTCCATGAGTTGCATGTTATATATTTAGTTGCATGTTGTTGTTTTTAGGCATGGATGATCTCACCCAATTTTATTTTGAGAATAAAGGAGTTAGTTCAGTAGATTACCATGTATAAGTCTTGGTTTAAGTATTGAGTTTTTGTTAGTTGAGTTGTCAAGTCAAAACCTTGGAAAAATGAGAGTTATAGTTTCTGCAGAAAAAATCAGTTTAATACCCTGAGGTTTAGAGTGAGTTTTGACCATGTCATTGATGTGCACTTTGAGGCCCAAGCTACCAGAAGTTAGTATGGGGAGTATATAATAGGTTTTAGGAGTTGGTTGGAGGTTTGCATGTCATTTGGTTAGGTGCACAAGTAGAATAACAAAATCTGTCCAGCAGGGGACAGTTTTGTTGCAACTTAGAAATAGGGAGATTTGGCCATGTCATGGGTAGGCCCTCATTAGGCCCAATTGGGCCTTAGTTAGAGGGTATGTCAGAGAAGTTTTTCCAAACATAGTTCATAGGATATGAGCTAGAACCATGTGTCACAAGTTAACTCAAGTCAGGGCATTTTCTGCCCAGAAAAACAGGGGAACCTTGGACTTTTAGCTTAGGCCCAAGAAGGCCCAAGCCAGGCCTTTGAGCCACATCAAGTTTGTGAGATGCCCTTAGGTCAGGAGAGTCTTGTGTAAAAATTTTGAAGAAAAACTTGTAGTTTAAGAGTGTCTAATGCACTCAAGAAACCTTAGTTACCATTCTGAAATTTGCACCAGTGAGCACTTTCACTTATCACATAGTTTTAGAACACTTAGAAGTGAGTATTAGGTCAACCGCCATAGTTGTAAGATAGTATAAGGTCAGTAGAGAAAAACGCACAAGTGAGGATCAATAGGTTTTGGATAATTTAGGAAAGGCACATTGAGTTAGGAAGCCCAAATTTGAAGACTTTGTTTAGTTAGCGACCAAGTGACTTAAGTGGTGAGTCGAGATCATCCAAGCCTAGTGTGGCATTATGGTGTATATGATGTTATTTGGTATTAATATACGATATGTGATTATGTGGCTACGTGTGTACATTTGAAAATATAATGGTGGATATGAATTAAGTGCGTATAGGCCTAAGTGCCATCCATGTTTAATTTCGGATTGTAAATAGGTTAAGATGGTAAGAATATATTATAATGAGGATTATTATTATTTATGTAGGATCTCGAGATGAGGGAAAACTTGCCATAAAAGTCGAGTGAAGCTCCAGTTGTTGCTCCTACCAGTCAGACCAGACCAGTCTATCTCAAGGCAAGTGATTCAACTTGACCTTCGTATTTACTGTAAACAGTTCATATATATATATCGATGCAATTATCCTGAGTCATTTTGATATATTTAAATCAAGCGTATCTTTTGTTTATCTTTGAGTTACATAGAGATGCCATGAACCCTCGAGTACATATTGCAAGTAGTTCAAAAGTCTTTCATGATAGTTTAATGCCATGATAAAATAGAGATTTGTTATAATACCTTATTGATCCTTTTGATTATCATGCTATTGATCCCTGAGAAATCTTGATATTGCACCCTGATGCTTTGATTCAACTCTTGAAATAACCTCGATAGAAACTTTATCTTGATACCTAAAAGCCAATCATTTCTTAAATTCATTCATGATTGTTTGATAACCCTATCCTTACCCTAAAAGCTTGATACCCTGTTATACCTTGAGCTGATGATCACTTTCTTTATATTTTAACACCTCTATCCTATTGGAACCAGTGATGCTTATCTTCTTAATGTTCTAATACCTATACCTTGTCTACAACCATTGCTTTAAGCCTAGTTTGGCATTACTCTTTCATATTATCCAATAGCCTTGCTCAATTTCCTTGTCAAAGTTCTTGTTTATGGAAACCTCTCAATTACCCTAATATAGTAAAGTCTAGTGGATCATGGCCCTGAGATTTAGTGTCATATTTCCAGTGTTTCAAGTTGATCTATAATCCCTTGATAAAAATGATTACAGTCGAAAGAGATTTTGTCATAAATCGGCATCAGTTTTTAAAATGATTAAAATGTGGATTTTTCAGTCCCAAAGGGGGATAAATGTTTTCTTTGAATGGTGGATCTGGACTGAGACGCGAGTCCTTTCCACACTTATATTAGGCTTAAAAGTTGCCTAGGGATTCCCAATAATGTTTTAGAACCCAGCGAGGTTCGGGATTACTTCGCGGCTGATCACCGGCTGTAATCCGTAGCGTCATAAAATGATTTTGATTAAGAATGATTTTTAAAATTTGTTTTGATGCAAGCAAAATGATGCCAACTCACATAAGTTTTATCTCTCGTTATCATTGATTATGTCTTTCCATTGTCATTCCTAAAGGTATATCTCGATTTATGTTTTGTGTTGTACTATTAGCACTTGTTGAGCTTTTGGCTCACTTCTTGCTTTACCCTTATATTACAGCTAGCAGCTATGGTTAGATTCAAGCAGACTGCCCGTAAGACCTGTGATGCTGATGCTTATGTTCGAGCTCAGGTAGAATAAGTAATAATAGTTGTGTGAGGACTCGGTATTTGTAATCAGATGTAATAGTTGGTAGTGTTGGGCTGTTCCAAACCCTAAACTGTAAGATCTTGGATTTTGGTTGTGTATTCTTCATTAAAAAGATGTAATAGCTATATTTATTTCGCTATTTAAGTTGGGGGTGTGACAGGTTTTGGTATCAGAGCTACGGTTTAGAGTCCCTGGACAGCCCAAATAGGTTATAGGATTTGTGTGTAGGTTATAGATATTATGCGAGAGAGTAGGTTAAGTAAATTATTGTTAATACTCCTCTTATTGGTTGTCAGCAAAGGGCGCATTCCTCGTCATCCTCTGGGTCGGACGACACTATTGCTTTCTCCGTGTATGCTGAGTTGAGGCGCGAGTTCGACATGCTTCAGGGCAAGTACGACCGACTGATAGACCGACTGAAGAACGTGTATCCGGACAACCGAAACTACGAAGGGAAGCCCAAGTAGCAGATGATTGCGAGACTTGAGACCTTGGTTCAGTACGCCAACACTAAGCTTGAGGAGATGCTAGCACACCGGGACCGTACCAGCCAGTATGTCATTCAGATGGTGGCGGATGAGCTCCAGAGCATTGTGAAGACGCTTCGAGAGGAAAAGACTACCAAGCCCCGTTCAGATGGAGTGGAGCCTTAGTTCTTTCCATTTACCTTTCATGTTGTTGTACTATCAGACTCTATGGAATCCCCAGTTGTTTCCGTCTTTCCTTTAAATAAGCCTGTTATTCCTAGAATCAGACTATGTCCCAATCCTATGTACTGTGACCTTTAAAAATTTCAATAATTATGTGCTACTGTTCCATTTACTCTCAACTGTTATTTTATGTTTTTATCATCATATCTGCTTAATTTGGAAACTTGACCCCATATGTAAATGAGAATGCCATGCGATACCCTCAAATCATTTTATCATTCATATTTGTTATGACACAACTCTTATTTTAGGATCATGCCTCCCAAAAAGAAGAACCCAACAACCACCTTCACCACAGACCCAAATATTCTTCGACTACTGGAAACCTTGCAACAGCAAACCAATGCTATAGCTCAACAACAACTAACCCTTCAACAACGAATTGAAAACCAAGATAACCGTGAGCCACACCAACCACCTGAACCACCAGTACCACCTAGACAAATTGTCACTTTCAAAGCTTTTCAGAATGTGAATCCACCTGTATTTCATGATACCACTAATCCAGTGATAGCAAACACCTGGATCAAGGAGATGGAAAGGGCTTTTGAGTTGGTACAGTTAGGAGACGATCAGAAGACGCCGTATGCCACTTACTTCTTGAAGGGAGAAGTCATCTATTGGTGGGAATCAGTAAAAGCTATGGAAGCCACTCAGCAGGTTTCTTGGGAGAGATTTAAAAAGTTATTTCTGGACAAGTATTACCCTAAGTACATGCAAAATCAGATGGAGCTAAAATTTCTTGAGTTAAAGTAAGGGAACATGACTATATTGGAGTATGAGAAGAAGTTCACTGAGTTGTCAAGGTTTGTGACAAAGTATACCAGCACTGAGGAGGAAAAAGCAAAGAAATTTCAGCAAGGATTGGAGCCTTGGATCAGAGATAGGGTGGCTATGTTTGAGCTTGAAACTTATGCGGGAGTAGTACAGAAAGCTGCTCTGATTGAGAATAATGGGATGCAGTCAAGGAAAGAGAGGGATAACAAGAAGAGGAAGGTTCCATTTTATGGAGAAAAGTCTGAAGCTGGAAGTTCGCAAGATCGGAATGTAAAGAGGATTGGTTTCCAGAAGGGCGGAAATTTTCAAAGGAAGGGAAATTTGGGCAAAAGGCAAGAATCAAAAGGGAACAATCAGGCAAGCCAAGGGCAAGTTGGAGAAAACAGGTTCCAGAGGACAGAATGCAAGCACTGTGGAAGAAGGCACCCCGGAGTATGCAATAAGCTGAGTATGACCTGTTATAGGTGCAATCAGAAGGGACATTTGACAAACGAGTGCAAGATGCCGAAGCCATGAGTTACGTGTTACAAGTGTGGGAAGACTGGACACATGGCTAGGGAGTGTAAGGCAACAGGACCAGTCAGAGCTCTGATGAACGTGGCAAGTACCAGTGCAAGCGTGCCAGCTGAGGTATTGGCGTTACCTCCACCACCCGCACCAACCCCGCAAGCAACAGCAAGGACATTTGATCTAAAGATGAAAGATGCTGTTCAGAATTCTGAGGTGATAGCAGGTACACTTTTACTCAATAATGTCAAAGCTAAAGTATTGATTGATTCGGGAGCAACAAGATCTTTCATATCAGAATCTTTTGTTGATAAGCTCCAATGTGATAAAACGGTTATGAGTGAGGTAGTAAATGTGGTAATTACGAACCAAGAGAAGATTTCTTTGAATCAATTTTGTCCAAAATGTGAGATTGATATTTTGGGATATAAGTTCTCAGCCAACTTGATACTCTTCAAGCTGGGAGAGTTTGATATAATTTTAGGAATGGATTGGTTAGGAGAGAATAGCGCTCAGATAAATTGTAAGACCAAGAGAGTGTATTTAAAGACGAAAAGTGGAGAGAAGGTAGTATTTAAGGGGCAGAGGCAAGGGCAACTATTTCTTACAATTATTCAGGCTAAGAAGTTACTTAGAAAAGGTTGTGAGTCGTTCCTAGCATATGTAGTGGATTCAGAGAGAGGCAGCCCCAGCATGGAAGATATTCCTGTAGTTAATGAGTTCCCCGATGTGTTTCCCGACGAACTACCAGGCTTACCACCAGATCGACAAATTGAGTTCGAGATCAACCTTGCTCCAGGCACGGAACCAGTTTCAAAGGCTCCGTATAGGATGGCACCAGCAGAAATGAAAGAGTTGGCGAGCCAGCTACAAGAATTATTGGATAAGGGAGTGATACGACCAAGTACGTCGCCATGGGGAGCACCTGTTCTCTTTGTGAAGAAGAAAGATGGGAGTATGCGTCTATGCATAGATTACCGGGAGTTGAATAAAGTAACGATCAAGAACCGCTACCCGCTACCAAGGATAGATGACCTTTTTGATCAGTTAAAGGGAGCAAAATGCTTTTCGAAGATTGATTTGAGATCGGGATACCATCAATTAAAGATCAAGGAAGAAGATATTCCCAAGACCGCATTTAGGACCAGATATGGGCATTATGAATTCCTAGTAATGCCGTTTGGATTGACCAACGCTCCGGCCGCATTTATGGATCTGATGAATCGAGTATTTAAGAAGTATTTGGATAAATTTGTCGTGGTATTTATTGATGACATCCTTATTTATTCTAAGTCGGAAGAAGAACATATGCAGCACCTCTGGATAGCATTGGAGATACTCCGACAAGAGAAGTTGTATGCCAAGTTTACCAAATGTGAGTTTTGGTTAAAGGAAGTTCAATTTTTGGGGCATGTTATTGGAAATGAGGGAGTTAAAGTGGATCCGGCGAAGATTGAGGCAGTTATGAGTTGGGAGAGGCCAAAGACTCCTACGGAAGTGCGAAGTTTTCTAGGATTGGCCGGATACTATAGAAGATTCGTCAAGGATTTCTCGAAGATCGCCACGCCATTGACCAAGTTAACCAGAAAGAATCAAAAGTTTGAATGGAGTGCAGAATGTGAAAATAGCTTTCAAGAGTTAAAACAGAAGTTGGTAACAGCTCCGGTGTTGGTACTTCCAGATGATCAAGGGAATTTTGTAATATTCAGCGACGCTTTACATAAGGGTTTGGGTTGTGTGTTGATGCAACACAGTAAGGTAATAGCATATGCGTCAAGACAGTTGAAGCCGCACGAGTTAAAGTATCCGACGCATGACTTGGAACTAGCCGCTATAGTGTTCGCACTCAAGATTTGGAGACACTATCTCTATGGAGAGAAGTGTGAAATCTACACGGATCACAAGAGTTTAAAGTACATTTTTACTCAGAAAGAGCTCAATATGAGGCAGAGGAGATGGCTGGAATTGATCAAGGACTATGACTGTTCGATAAATTACCATCCTGGAAAGGCGAACGTAGTGGCCGATGCGCTGAGTCGGAAGGAGAGATTGAATATGATGATAACATCAAAAGAGTTATCTGAAGAAATCGGAAAATTTGAATTGGAATGGGAAAGTCAAAGAAGTTTGTCGTGCAATGACCTTTCAGCCAACACTAATGGAAAAGATAAAGAAGTGTCAAGAGGAAGTAATGGAAAAAGAGAAAAATCAGTTATCTGGAGAAGAGATTAATACTAAAAGGGATGAGCAAGGAATACTAAGGTTTTCATCCAGAATATGGATTCCTCATGTACCTGAATTAAAGAATAAGATCCTCCATGAAGCCCACCATTCGAAATTTTCAATCCACCCGGGAAGCACTAAGATGTATCAAGACTTAAAGAAGAACTTTTGGTGGCCAAATATGAAGCGAGACGTGGCAGAATGGGTTGCGAAGTGCTATACTTGTCAGAAAGTAAAGGCAGAACATCAATGACCAAGCGGATTAATTCAGCCCCTGAAGATTCCAGAATGGAAATGGGAAAATATCGCTATGGACTTTATAGTAGGACTACCGCGAACAAAATCCGGACATGACGCAATATGGGTTATAATTGATCGTCTTACGAAGTCGGCGCATTTCCTTCCAATAAATGAGAAGTCGTCACTGGACAAGTTGGTTCATCTGTATGTGCACGAAATCGTATTAAGGCATGGAGTACCCGTATCAATAGTTTCAGACAGAGATCCCCGATTTAACTCGAGATTCTGGAAGCAATTCCAGGAATGTCTTGGCACGAAGTTGAATATGAGCACGGCGTATCACCCGCAGACTGATGGTCAGAGCGAAAGGACGATTCAAACAATCGAAGACATGTTGCGCAGTTGTGCAATCGATTTTGCAGGAAGTTGGGACGACCACCTGCCATTGATTGAATTCTCATATAACAACAGCTATCATTCCAGTATCGGCATGCCACCATATGAAGCTTTGTACGGGCGAAAATGTAGATCACCAACAAGTTGGGATGAAGTAGGAGAAGGAAGAATTCTCAGCTCAGAATTGGTACAACAGTTGCATGACTCAGTCAAGTTAATTCAGAAAAGGTTGCTTGCTGCTCAAGATAGACAGAGGAAGTATGCGGATCTAGCGCGTAAGGATGTTCAATTCCAAATTGGCGAAGCTGTGTTGCTAAAGGTGTCACCTAGGAAAGGGTTGATGAGATATGGCAAGAAAGGAAAGTTAGCACCTAGATACATAGGTCCTTTTGAGATTTTGAGTCAAGTAGGAAAGGTGGCCTACGAGTTGGCCTTACCACCTCAGTATCGGCATGTGCATAACGTGTTCCATGTGTCGTTACTTAAGAAATATAATCCTGACACTAGCCATGTGATAGAATATGAACCCGTAGAAATTCAGGCAGACCTGTCATTTGTGGAGCAACCGGTTAAAATACTCGACTGGCAAGTAAAGAGTCTTAGAAATAAGTCAGTAAAGTTAGTAAAAGTACTTTGGAAGAACCCTAAGGTCGAAGAGTCGACTTGGGAGTTAGAGTCTGATATGCGTTCCCGGTATCCTCATCTGTTCTCTTAGATTCTGGGGACAGAATCCCTTAAGGGGGAGAGGATGTTACGACCGGCATTTTATGTAATATTATTTGTGAATTTGGTATAATATTAAGTCAAATAAAAATATATTCAATGATTGTACGTTTGTATGAGTGAAAATTTCTGCATTATAAATTTGCTTTGGGTAGTATATGATTTTTCAAAGCAAGAGTTTATTTAATTTCTTTATTTTTGATTTATAAGGAATATTCTAAGCTTTGGAAAAATCTTCTTTTAAAAGGCATTTTGATCACAAATTTTGAAAATGATTTTATAAAGTCTCTAAAAATACAAGTTATTTTATGGTATAAATTTTATAATTTTTGAACTTGTATTTTATTTTATAAAAATAAATCTTTACAAATTTTATTTGTTATAATTATCAAATTACATGAATAACCTTGCATGCAAACTCTCTTTCTATTCTCTCAAAGGGCAAATAAGACTTTTCCAACCCCACTAACTCATTTGATTATTACCAAATTACTACCTTAGCCTTGCATGCAAAATGGCCTAACTTTAGCCAAGGGACATTTTTGTAAGTTCTCACTTCCACTCATTAATTGTCAACCAAATAGCATAAAACAAACAAATCAAAGTGGAGAGAAGTCATTCATCATTTCACACTCCAACACACCACAAAAATTTCTCTCTTCCCCTCCCTCCCTTTTGCTCTCGGCCGAACCCCATTTCCCCCACTCCCTTCCATTTTTCATTCCATTTCTCATCTTCCCTAGTATAATTCTTTCACCTACATTTATTTTATATACTTCCCAAGAGTTTTGTGATTTGGAAGATGAAGTTTCATGGTTGCATGTGTAGTTTTGTGTGATCTCCAAAGAGAAACTCTTGATTCTTGTGAATTCAAGAGCTCTCTATGAGATATATTATGTATATGTGCTAACTAAGTGTTTTATGGAGATATCATGCTTTAAAATCCTTTGCATGCTACTGAAATCTCATTATAAATTTATGTTTAGCCATGCATGCTAGTTTTAAGACATTAAAATGATGATCAACCATGTTTTGCATGCTATTCTTTTCGAAATCATGTTGTTATCTATAAAATTTGAAATAGATGTGCTTAAATAGATTGTTTCCATGATGAATTTCTTATTAATACTTAAAAGGAGTTATATTTCATAATTATTAAGGATAAGTATTAGGTGCAAGTCGATTTTGCAAGCATTTACAACTTTATGCCTAGCCGAAATCTTGTTATGTGCTTTCCATGAGTTGCATGTTATATATTTAGTTGCATGTTGTTGTTTTTAGGCATGGATGATCTCACCCAATGTTATTTTGATAATAAAGGAGTTAGTTCAGTAGATTACCATGTATAAGTCTTGGTTTAAGTATTGAGTTTTTGTTAGTTGAGTTGTCAAGTCAAAACCTTGGAAAAATGAGAGTTATAGTTTCTGCAGAAAAAATCAGTTTAATACCCTGAGGTTTAGAGTGAGTTTTGACCATGTCATTGATGTGCACTTTGAGGCCCAAGCTACCAGAAGTTATTATGGGGAGTATATAATAGGTTTTAGGAGTTGGTTGGAGGTTTGCATGTCATTTGGTTAGGTGCACAAGTAGAATAATAAAATCTGTCCAGCAGGGGACAGTTTTGTTGCAACTTAGAAATAGGGAGATTTGGCCATGTCATGGGTAGGCCCTCATTAGGCCCAATTGGGCCTTAGTTAGAGGGTATGTAAGAGAAGTTTTTCCAACCATAGTTCATAGGATATGAGCTAGAACCATGTGTCACAAGTTAATTCAAGTCAGGGCATTTTCTGCCCAGAAAAACAGGGGAACCTTGGACTTTTAGCTTAGGCCCAAGAAGGCCCAAGCCAGGCCTTTGAGCCACATCAAGCTTGTGAGATGCCCTTAGGTCAGGAGAGTCTTGTGTAAAAATTTTGAAGAAAAACTTGTAGTTTAAGAGTGTCTAATGCACTCAAGAAACCTTAGTTACCATTCTGAAATTTGCACCAGTGAGCACTTTCACTTATCACATAGTTTTAGAACACTTAGAAGTGAGTATTAGGTCAACCACCATAGTTGTAAGATAGTATAAGGTCAGTAGAGAAAAAGGCACAAGTGAGGGTCAATAGGTTTTGGATAATTTAGGAAAGGCACATTGAGTTACGAAGCCCAAATTTGAAGACTTTGTTTAGTTAGCGACCAAGTGACTTAAGTGGTGAGTCGAGATCATCCAAGCCTAGTGCGGCATTATGGTGTATATGATGTTATTTGGTATTAATATACGATATGTGATTATGTGGCTACGTGTGTACATTTGAAAATATAATGGTGGATATGAATTAAGTGCGTATAGGCCTAAGTGCCATCCATGTTTAATTTCGGGTTGTAAATAGGTTAAGATGGTAAGAATATATTATAATGAGGATTATTATTATTTATGTAGGATCTCGAGACGAGGGAAAACTTGCCATAAAAGTCGAGTGAAGCTCCAGTTGTTGCTCCTACCAGTCAGACCAGACCAGTCTATCTCAAGGCAAGTGATTCAACTTGACCTTCGTATTTACTGTAAACAGTTCATATATATATCGATGCAATTATCCTGAGTCATTTTGATATATTTAAATCAAGCGTATCTTTTGTTTATCTTTGAGTTACATAGAGATGCCATGAACCCTCGAGTACGTATTGCAAGTAGTTCAAAAGTCTTTCATGATAGTTTAATGCCATGATAAAATAGAGATTTGTTATAATACCTTATTGATCCTTTTGATTATCATGCTATTGATCCCTGAGAAATCTTGATATTGCACCCTGATGCTTTGATTCAACTCTTGAAATAACCTCGATAGAAACTTTATCTTGATACCTAAAAGCCAATCATTTCTTAAATTCATTCATGATTGTTTGATAACCCTATCCTTACCCTAAAAGCTTGATACCCTGTTATATCTTGAGCTGATGATCACTTTCTTTATATTTTAACACCTCTATCCTATTGGAACCAGTGATGCTTATCTTCTTGATGTTCTAATACCTATACCTTGTCTACAACCATTGCTTTAAGCCTAGTTTGGCATTACTCTTTCATATTATCCAATAGCCTTGCTCAATTTCCTTGTCAAAGTTCTTGTTTATGGAAACCTCTCAATTACCCTAATATAGTAAAGTCTAGTGGATCATGGCCCTGAGATTTAGTGTCATATTTCCAGTGTTTCAAGTTGATCTATAATCCCTTGATAAAAATGATTACAGTCGAAAGAGATTTTGTCATAAATCGGCATCAGTTTTTAAAATGATTAAAATGTGGATTTTTCAGTCCCAAAGGGGGATAAATGTTTTCTTTGAATGGTGGATCTGGACTGAGACGCGAGTCCTTTC
This sequence comes from Apium graveolens, assembly GCF_009905375.1. Taxonomy (NCBI): domain Eukaryota; kingdom Viridiplantae; phylum Streptophyta; class Magnoliopsida; order Apiales; family Apiaceae; genus Apium; species Apium graveolens. Next base: position 115,378,093 of record NC_133657.1, read on the forward strand.
CACACTTATATTAGGCTTAAAAGTTGCCTAGGGATTCCCAATAATGTTTTAGAACCCAGCGAGGTTCGGGATTACTTCGCGGCTGATCACCGGCTGTAATCCGTAGCGTCATAAAATGATTTTGATTAAGAATGATTTTTAAAATTTGTTTTGATGCAAGCAAAATGATGCCAACTCACATAAGTTTTATCTCTCGTTATCATTGATTATGTCTTTCCATTGTCATTCCTAAAGGTATATCTCGATTTATGTTTTGCGTTGTACTATTAGCACTTGTTGAGCTTTTGGCTCACTTCTTGCTTTACCCTTATATTACAGCTAGCAGCTATGGTTAGATTCAAGCAGACTGCCCGTAAGACCTGTGATGCTGATGCTTATGTTCGAGCTCAGGTAGAATAAGTAATAATAGTTGTGTGAGGACTCGGTATTTGTAATCAGATGTAATAGTTGGTAGTGTTGGGCTGTTCCAAACCCTAAACTGTAAGATCTTGGATTTTGGTTGTGTATTCTTCATTAAAAAGATGTAATAGCTATATTTATTTCGCTATTTAAGTTGGGGGTGTGACAAAATAGGCCATTGACTGATCTAACTCATCCAGTTCTTCAAGAGTAGAGAACTCATATTTTTCCAATTCCAGAATGACTTGTTCCTGTGAATCAATTGTTATTTGCTCACTTGTTGAAGCAGCTAGAATATGAGATCTTGATTCATCATTAGATGTTTTCCCTTCATTTACAATTAAAGCACTTGAGCCATCTATAACATGTCCTTTTCCAGATCTCAATGATTTTCTCTGAATCATTTCAAGTTCATATGTCTTAAGAATTCCTTATAGAACTTCTAGTGTTATCCTACTTAAGTCTCTCCCTCCCCTGATTGCTAAGATTTTATGTTCCAAATGATCAGGTAGAGTGAGCAAGAACTTCAGGTTCACTTCTTCAGCTTCATAGTATTTTTCATGGAGCTACAAGTCATTTATCAGCCTGTTAAATCTTTCAAACACTTCATTAATACTTTCCTTTGGCTTAGCCATGAAACCCTTATACTGTGAAATCAGTAACTTTCTTTGATTAGATCTAACTTCCTCAGTTCCTTCACAGAGTATTTCAATCTTTTCCTATATTTGCTTGGCAGTGTCACAGTTGACAATATTTTTGTACATCACATTGTCAAGTGACTCAATCAATATCAATTGCAAGCTGCTATCCAGGGAAACTTTCTCCTTTTCAGGGTCAGAATACTCAGCAGGATCTTTTGGAGAATAATGGGCTGGGATAACCATGTCTCCATGTGTATATTCCTCAACTCTAACCATAGGAATGAAGGGTCCATTCTTGAGGATTCGAATGTAGAATGGATTGGCCATCCTAATAAACAGCATTATTTACTTTTTCCAAAGAGTATAGTTAGCTTTGTCAAAGGTAGGAATTTTGATGCTACTTATTTTCTGTGTATTCATTCTTCCTAGATCTTGAATCTATTTACCTTTAGATTTTGCTCTGATACCACTTGTTAGGTAATGAATAACGCACAGAGGGGGGTGGTGAATGTGTTTTACTGTTTTTGGTCTTTTCTTGAAAGTTAATGGTTGAACAAAGTAAATTAAAACTTGTAGAGAAGAGTGTTCATGCAGAATTTAAATTTTCAGAAAATAAAGAACACGGATCTTCAAAACTCACTTAATTTTATATTAAAAATTAAGTCTGTTTTGCTACAAAATTTATAAGCTCTTTGATGTTAAAGAGCTCAGCTTCTTCTTGTGAGTGATACAAGAGATTTGATCTAAATTGTAACAACTGACTAAGGACCAGTGTTAAGTTTATAATTCAGTTAACTATTGGTTTACACAGTGGATAATAAAACATGCTATTAGCTTTTCTAAACTGTCACTTGTCATTTCTATTTATAGAAAAGCAGATCTTCCATTTCTGGCTTAGCATATCTTTAGCATCCCGTGTTTACTTTAATCTTCCTCTGTCAGTTAATCTTTGCCATTGATCTTGCACACTCCTCGAGCTGCTTTTTGTAGACTTGTCAATCCGGCTGTTGGATTGTTTCGTGATTGTTTATCTTATATATTGAACTGATCAGCAATTCTGTACTTTGAGACTTTACCTCGAGATCTCCAGTTTAAATTTATAAAACACTTGACATCTCGATAAGTACATAGGCTTATCGAGATCTCTAACACTCGATATTTAGTTTGGCTTATAGAGGTCTTTAGCTTGTCGAGATCTCTAGTCTTCACATCTTCACTTTGACTTGTAGATAAGTCTTAGTTCTCGAATGGAACTTGACTTATCAATAACTCGGAGTTCTCTACTAAATGTAGACTTGTCGATAACTCTAAGTTCTCAACTGAAGGAATGACTTGTTGATATCTCTAATCTTCAGTTCTTCAATTTGGCTTGTCGATATCTTCCTGAGTTCTCTAGTAGCTTTCCTGACTTCTCCACTCCTAATTCATTTCTTCTATCACGGTGGATATTGTTCATCCGTCGAGTAGTGATTATATCCTAACTGATGTGCCTAACAGTAGTAATCCATCGGATAGCCAAACTACCATCCCGATGGATGTTCCTCATCCGTCGGTACTCTATGCAACTCGAATGACTTCTCTATAACATTAAATATGTAACTTGTAGAGATCTTGACTTAGAATATTATTCTCCAAACAGATTTATTCAACTCCAAGGTTCTTCAAAATTCTTCTGAGGCGTGATCTTCTTGATCTTCTTCCAGATAGAATCCTTAGGCTTGATACTGTTTTAGAAAAAAGACTCCAGTCTACTCCTTTGCATTTTTACAGACTTTAAGTGTTACAAGTACAAAATACAAATTAAGATAACAATACAACTTACTTAGGGTTGGCCCCAAGCTTAAGTGATTACTAGAAATAACAGTTCATTAATCTCCTCCTCAGATCAGATGTCAATTGGTTTGCTTCATACTTTGATCATGACACTAATGATATTGTTATCTCAAGTAATCTTTGACATCATCACTTATATATTACACATTATCAGTATTTTAATTACGACTATCAGGATTTATCAGTCAACACTAGTTTGACCAATATCAGAATTTAATAACTACTGACAGGATCTATTAGTCAAAACAAGTTTAACTAATAACAGAGCATATACGCATAATCAGTAGTTCTAACATGTAGCTTTTAGCTAGGATTCATAGAAGTTAATTACATATTATCATGGCATCAACATTTAGCACAATAATCAGTATATAACAAGTACTGACACATAATAAGATACCATGCTTCAAACATCAGCAATTATGACTTAATTCTCAGAGTTTGAGAATTGACCTGATATCATTCCCAATTCATTCACCAATTTTGTGAAAGTAGCTTCACATAGACGCTTGGTGAATATATCTGCTACTTGCTGATCTATTGGAATAAAGACCAATTCAACTGTACCTACTTCCACATGTTCCCTTATGAAATGGTACCTGATGCTCATGTGTTTAGTCACTGAATGCTGTACTGGATTTCCTGTCATTGCAATAGCACTTTGATTATCACAATATATAGGAATAGAAGAATAATCTGACATAAAATCCAGTAACTGATTCTTCAACCATAGGATCTGAGCACAACAGCTTCCTGCAACAATATATTATGCTTCCGCAGTTGATGTGGAAACTGACTTTTGCTTCTTGCTATACCAAGAAACTAATCTATCACCAAGAAATTGGCAGCTTCTAGAAGTGCTTTTCCTGTCTATTTTGCATCCTACAAAATCAACATTTGAATATCCAATAAGCTTAAAATCTTAATCTCTAGGATACCATAATCCCAAATTTATGGTGCCTTTGAGATACTTAAAAATTCTTTTGAAAGCTAATAGATGAGGTTCTCTTTGATCAGCTTGTAACCTTGCACAGAGACAAGTAGCATACAAAATATCAAGTGTACTAGGAGTCAAACATAGGAGTGAGCCAATCATACCTCTGTAGTTAGTTATATATATTGAAGAACCAATATTTAAATCTAACTTAGTTGCAGTGTCCATGGGAGTTGATGCAGTTGAGCAGTCTTGCATTCCAAATATTTTGAGCAAATTCGTGATGTATTTGGATTGATTTATGAAGATCCCTTCATTAGTCTGTTTAACTTGTAACCCCAGAAAGTAACTCAATTCTCCCATCATAGTCATTTGATACCTGGACTGCATTAACTTTGCAAATCTCTCACACAGTTTATCATTAATAGTCCGAAAATGATATCATCAACATATATCTGTACTAATAACAAGTCCTTACCATGGTATTTATAAGAGAGAGTTTTGTCAATTGTACCTCTTGTGAAACCACTTTCTAGCAGAAATAGAGTAAGTGTTTCATACCAGGCACTTGGAGCTTGCTTCAGTCCATAGAGTGCTTTATCCAGTAGGTAGATATGATCTGGATACTTTGGATCAATGAACCCTGGATGCTGTTCAACATAAACTTCCTCTTCGAGTTCTCCATTCAGAAATGCACTCTTTACATCCATTTGGAACACCTTAAACTTATTGTAAGCAGCATAGGCTAGAAAGATTCTAATTTCCTCAAGCCTTGCAACTGGAGCAAATGTCTCATCATAATAAATGCCTTCATATTGTGAATATCCCTTTGCAACCAGTCTTGCTTTATTCCTTGTAACAATGACCTCACTGTCAGTTTTGTTTCTGAATACCCATTTTGTGCCAACTACATATCTATTCTTTGGTCTTGGTACGAAAGTCCAGACTTTATTCCTTTAAAATTCATTAAGCTGCTCTTGCATTGTTGTAACCCAGTCAGCATCTTACAGAGTTTCTGTTAGATATATTTGAGATGTCATGTCTAATATGTTTCATGTTTAGTTTTCAGATCTTAACAAATAGGAAATATCAGGATTTACTGGAATCAGTACTTACTGGAAGTCGGAATTTCATATCAGAACTTAAGATCATATCAGAACTTAAGTACGGGAGTTTCAAATGGTTTGAGCTTGGAAGCAACCTGCTATCTATCGATAGGCGAGATGTTGATTTACAGTAGAAGATCGAGACTAAAACAAAAGAAGATATGCATGGAAAGAATTAGAAGACTGGAAGACTTGTATAAGATATCTGATTGATATATTTTAGGAGACAGAATTATATTCCATATCAATTAGAAGTTATCTTGCAACTGTGTAGTATATAAATACAGATATAGGTTTACACTATATGTGTTATCATTATCGAGATACATTATTCATTGTAACCTAGCAGCTCTTAGTGATATTTGTTCATCGCTGAGAGAGAACATTTCCATTATAACAGAGTTTATTATATTGAATATATCGGTTTACTGTTACTTATGTTCAAGATCGATTTGATAGTAATAACACTGTATTCAACCCCCTTCTACAGTGTTGTGTGACCTAACAATTGGTATTAGAGCTTATCTGTTAATACACATACAATAAAGATCCAAACAATCATGTCTAAAGAAGCACAAACTCCAACCAAGCCCACCAAAACTGAAGAAACTAAAACACTCAAATCCACAGTCGATATGAGACTATTAGGGTTCCCATAGTGAGACCTTCTGAGTATCCCATATGGAAAGTGAAGATGGCTATGTTTCTGGAAGCTACATATCCAGAATACCTTGATAGGATTAATGAAGGAACACATAAGCCAACCAAGCTATCTTTTGTAGTTGCAGATCAACCAGTAAAGACCATACCAAAGGAGAAAGGTGAGTACACAGCTGAAGACATCTCATCTATTGCTAAGGATGCAAGGGTAAGGCATTTGCTGCATAGTGCCATTGATAATGTCATGTCAAACATGGTAATTAATTGCAAGACTACAAAGGAGATATAGGATGCTTTGGAGACAAGATGCCAGGGAACTGATGCAATCAAAAAGAATAGGAGGACTATACTCACTCAAGAGTATGAGCAGTTTGACTCAAAAACTGGTGAGTCATTAATTAAATTATATGATAGGTTTGTCAAACTCTTGAACGATCTGTCACTGGTGGACAAGGAATATGATCTTGAAGATTCAAATCTGAAATTCCTTTTAGCTCTTCCTCAAAATTGGGATTTGAAGTCTACTACCATAAGAGACAACTATGCTCTTGATGAAACTACTCTTGATGAAATTTATGGTATGCTCAAGACTTATGAACTTGAGATTGATCAAAGGAGCAAGAGGCATGGGAGAAAGTCAAGGATAGTTGCTCTTAAGGCTGAGGAGGAATCTCCTAAAGTTGTTGTCTCAAAGAAGGGCAAAGAAAAGGCTCTCATCATAAAGTCTGATTAAGAGTCATCATATTCTGATGATGATGATTCAGAAACTAAAAGCTTACCTGAAATGGATGATGATGTAGAGATGATGAAATTGTGTGCTCTTATGGTGAAGGGTATCACAAAGATAGCCTACATGACATTCAGAAAGGGAAAGAAGTTTTCCAGGAAAGGTGTAAGTGGTGATAAGAAAGGGTTCAGAAAGTCTGAAGGAAAAAGTGTAAAGTCTGACAGAGGAGACAACTCAAATGTCAAATGCTACAATTGTGGTGAAAGATGCCACATATCTCCTGACTGCAAGAAAGGAAAAAGTGACAAAGGCAAGGCACTTGTCACAAAGAAGGAAAGTTGGACAAAATCTTAAAATTCTGAAGATGGGGTGAATTATGCCTTGATGGCAAATGTTGATGGCCGCCCTGAAACTGCTGAATTGAAGGTACCTCAAACAACTTATGATTTTCATACTGATGATATTACTGAGTTGAGATTATATCTTAAAACCATGTTTATTAGTTACAGAGATCAAACTTTAACATGTGAAAGATTAACTTCTGAAAATCTTGCTTATAACAAAAGCAATGATTATTTAGAAAAAGAGTTAGTTATGTTCCATCAAACTCAGAAAGATAGAGATGATGCTTTTTATGTTAGAGATGAAGTGCTAAAATTGAATGAATATCTAAAAACTGAGTTAGAAAAAGAAAGAGAGATTATCAGGATTTGGACTAACTCTGGCAGAATAACTCAGAATTTATTAAATAGTGGAAACTGGAAAGAGGGCTTAAGTTATGGAGATGATAAAAGTGAAAAAGTAACTGAACAAATTGAGCCAATTGTTGTTAAACAGACTGCTAAGCCAAAGGTGAATCCTGTTAAGTTTGTAGCCAAAACTGTAAAGTCTGATTCTGAAAAGATGAAAGAGTTTGTAGCAGAAGTTAAGGAAAAGTCAACTTCTGATAAATTAGAACAGGATAAATCAGCTGAAGTTAACATAGGCTTAATGACAAAGAAGATGCTTAAGCATAAGCTGAAAGAAATTAGTAATGTCAACAAGGTAAAGGCAGCTAGGAAAAATAGGAATGGAAAGGAAGGTGTGAATAAAAGTAATAATTATATGCATGTTCCTAATGCTCCTAGAAAGAAATATTATAATTGTGGAAACTCTAACCATCTTTCTTCTTTTTGCAGGAAGAATAAGAATATAAACTCTTTACCTCCTAAGTCAGGAATTAAGAGTCAGTCTGTTACGTTTAAGCCACAAAATCCTTGTTTTCATTGTGGTAGTTTATGGCATTCCATTTATACTTGTAAGTAATATCATAGTTTGTACTATAATTATTATCAAATAAAACCTTCTTTGAAGAAAGTTACTTTAATTCCTTCGAGTGTAAAATCTAATGCAAAGTCTGATATAAGTTCTGATAAACAGCATGTTAGCATAAAGTCTGATATTAAATCCGCTGCAAATGCTAACAAACTTAAAAAGGCCAAAGGATCCAAGCAAGTCTGGGTCCTTAAAACTAATTATTAGTGGTCTTTGTGATCGCAGGGCAACAGGAAAGATTTCCTAGTGCTGGACAGTGGATGTTCAGGACATATGACTGGAAATAAAGCCCTGCTATCAGACATTGTGGAGAAAGCTGGCCCAGGAGTTTCTTATGGAGATGGCAACATGGGAAAAACTCTAGGATATGGCAATATCAATCTTGGAAATGTCATCATTGAAACAGTAGCTCTTGTCTCATGACTTAAACACAATCTGCTGAGTGTGAGTCAAATCTGTGACAGAGGTTATCATGTGGATTTCTTTGAAGAACACTGTGAAGTTGTAAACAATTCTACAGGAAAAGTGGTTCTGAAAGGATACAGGCATGGTAACATTTATGAAGCCAGACTTTCAACAAGTACTGATGGTTCTGTAATCTGTCTATTGAGTAGAGCATCAATTGAAGAAAGATGGAATTGACATGAAAGACTCTCTCATTTAAATTTCAACAACATAAATGAGCTTGTAAAGAATGATCTTGTGAGAGGATTGCCAAAATCAGTATTTTCTCCTGATGTCCTTTGTGATTCATGTCAAAAGGCAAAATAAAGAAAATCTTCTTTCAAGAGAAAAACTGAATCCTCAACTCTTGAGCCTTATCACCTACTTCATGTTGATCTATTTGGTCCAGTCAATGTCATGTCTATTGCAAAGAAGAAATACACTATTATTATAGTGGATGCGTTCACAAGATACACTTGGGTGTATTTCTTGCACAAGAAGAATGAAACTGCATCTACTCTAACTGATCATGTCAGACAGCTGGATAAGTTGGTCAAAGATCCTGTTAAAATTATAAGAAGTGATAATGGCACTGAGTTCAAGAATTCAATCATGGAAGAATTCTGCAAAGAGCAAGTAATAAAACAAGAATTTTCTGCACCTGGAACTCCACAGAAAAATGGAGTTGTAGAAAGAAAGAACATGACTCTCATTGAAGCTGCACGAACTATGCTTGATGAAGCAAAGCTACCAACCTACTTTTGGGCTAAAGCTGTGCAGACTACTTGTTTTACACAGAATGCTACACTCATAAACAAGCATGGAAAACACCATATGAGATGGTGAAGAAAAAAGAAGCCAAATCTGAAATACTTTTATGTATTTGGATGTAAGTGTTTTGTTCTTAAGACTCATCCTGAACAACTGTCAAAATTTGATCTAAAAGCTGATGAAGGAATTTTTGTTGGATATCCACTTTCCACAAAAGCCTTCAGAGTCTATAATTTAAGAACAAGGGTTGTCATAGAATCTATCAATGTATCTTTTGATGATAAGAAGATTACTTGACTTGAAGATTTCAATGATCACGATCAGCTGAGATTTGAAAATGAAGGCTTAAACTCTGATCCTGTAAGTTCTGATGTCATTGAAACTGTGGTAACAACTCCAAAGGAAAATGCACCTATCCAGGGGGAGCAAGCTGAAGATCCTACCACAACTTAAGACTCTCAAGAAGCATCAGAACCTGTCTCTGGCTCTTCAAGTTCTGATTCACTAAGTTCTGATGAGCCAAATTCTGATAATTCTGGAAACTCTGATACTTCAAGTCCTGAACGATCTAACTCAAATTCTGAAGTCTCAGAGAGCATAACTACAGGGGGAGCATCAGAAAATGCTGATGGAGATAGCATGGATCATGAGGGAGGATCCAGTTCTAGAAATCAACTTCCATCTGTAAGGAAGTGGACCAAATCATATACACCTAACTTAATTATTGGAGATCCTGAAGCAGGTGTCAAAACTAGAACTGTAACATTAAATGAATGTCTCTATCATTCTTTTTAATCTCAAACTGAACCAAAGAAAGTGGAAGAAGCTCTTCAAGATGCTTACTAGGTGCAAGCAATGCAGGAAGATTAAATGAATTTGAAAGAAATAAAGTCTGAACCCTAGTGCCAAGACCAAAGAAAAGATCAGTTGTTGGCACAAAGTGGGTGTTCAGAAACAAAACTGACAGTGATGGCATAATTACAAGGAATAAAGCAAGGCCGGTTGCTAAGGGTTACTCTCAACAGGAAGGTATTGATTATGATGAAACATTTGCACAAGTTGCTAGATTGGAAGCCATAAGAATCTTTTTGTCTTATTTTGTTCACAAAAAGTTTAAAGTCTTTCAAATGGATGTAAAAAGTGCTTTTCTCAATGGAGAATTGGAAGAAGAGGTGTATGTTGAACAACCTCCAGGCTTTGTAGATTCAAAATTTCCAAATCATGTCTACAGGCTTGACAAAGCACTTTATGGCCTTAAGCAAGCTCCAAGAGCATGGTATGAGACTTTAGCTCAATTCCTTCTGGAAAGTGGATTTCACAGAGGTACAATTGATAAAACACTGTTCTACCTCAACCATGGAAAGGACTTACTTTTGGTACAGATATATGTTGATGATATCATATTTGGTTCTACAAATGCCAAACTCTGTGAAAGGTTTGCAAAGCTAATGCAGTGAAGATATCAAATGAGTATGATGGGAGAACTTAGTTATTTTCTGGGACTTCAAGTCAAGCAAAATGAAGAAGGTACATTTATCTGTCAATCCCAGTACACCAGAGATTTACTCAAGAAATTTGGAATGCAAGACAGTTCAACTGCATCCACTCCAATGGCCACTACAACCAAGTTAGATAAAGATACTTGTTTATCAGTAGATAACTAGATATTACTAATTACAGAGGTTTGATTGGCTCTTTACTCTATTTGACTGCAAGTAGACCTAATATCATGGATGCTACCTGTCTTTATGAAAGATTTCAGGCTGATCCAAGAGAACCTCATCTAACAGCTGTGAAAAGAATTTTCAAGTACCTTAAGGGTACAGCTGATCTAGGATTATGGTATCCTAGAGAATCAAATTTTAAGCTAATAGGTTACTCAGATGCAGATTTGCAGGATGCAAAATAGACAGGAAAAGCAAAAGTAGAAGCTGCCAATTTCTTGGAGGCAGATTAGTTTCTTGGTTTAGCAAGAAACAGAAATCAATTTCCACATCTACTGCAGAAGCAGAATATATTGCTGCAGGAAGCTGTTGTGCACAGATTCTTTGGATGAAGAATCAGTTACTGGATTATGGCTTGAATTTTCTAAAATCCCTATTTACTGTGATAATCAAGTGCTATTGCTATGACATGTAATCTAGTTCGACACTCAATGATAAAGCACATCAGCATTAGGTACCATTTCATAAGAGAACATGTGATGGAAGGTACAGTAGAATTCCATTTTGTTCCGACAGATCAACAACTAGCAGATATCTTCACAAACCAACTAGTGAAGCTACTTTTACAAGACTGGTAAATGAACTTGGAATGGTGTCAGGTTCTTTCTCTAAATCTTTTTAGTTTTTGTTCTCATGCATCAGACTTTATGATCAGTGTTTACAGATTGTCTTATCTTCATATAATCCGTGCTTAAATTAAAATACATTAAATATTGATTGTTACCTGATGTGGATCTTTATACTATGATAGTGATTTGAATGTTCTGTGACTATTCAATCCAATGAGGATACATGTGCTAGATGCTGACATAGTAGTCTTTAACATACTAGAAATCCCATGTTTGAATTAGTTGTTTATGTGGAAACTCATTAACACAAGCAAATTCTGATTTTGAGCTTAGTCAAGTTTACTTTGTGTACCTTATTACTAAGTCACAAACAAGATTATTGCTTCTTATCTGTCAAATTCTGATGTCAGTAAATCTTAAGGATGAACCTAAATGCTGATAAGCCTCATTTATCTGAAGAAAAGAAAAGAAAAGAATAGAAAAAAATCAGGTACTCCTTTGAGATCTAGAGAAAATAATGTGGAAGGGAAGACCCAAGTGCATTGCTGGTATTAAGTAATATGCATTGGAAAAGCAAATAAATTTTTCTTGGTGACTTTTCACATTCTCTGATTACTGGAGAAATACTCTGATAATAGCATAAACTCTGATAAGCAGTTGTGACTCACTTACACTGAGAAGCCACTGTAAAAAGGAATTTCAAAAGATGTGTAATATCCCATATTTTCAAATATTATTAGTATTATTATATGGAGTTGTTTATGTGATTTTACGTGAATCTTAGTGCATTATATGATAATTGGAATTGATGTTGGGTGTTTATATGTGATATTATTTGAGTATTTGAATTTTTATATGTCCACAATAAAATATAGATAATTGTGATATTTTCTGGTAATTTTTGGTCTATTATATAATTTTATAATGATTTATGAATTATTAATTATTAATTATTAATCAACAAAACCCGCATTCTCGAGAGACGGGATATTTTTAAATTATTTTCATATATGGTATTTTATGAAAAGCTCGGTTTTGATAATTATCTGAATCTGGTATTAAATTGTATCATTTTTATAGTTACTTAGCGGCTAAGTAATCTATTTTTAGATCGTTTTGTAGTTAATTAGCGGGTAAGCAACTAATTTATCGATCCAAAATGATCAAGAACAAACCAATATTCCGTAAATATAAATAACCTATTTCTTATTTCATTTATTTCGCTTATTCATTTGCAACCAGTAAAAATAAAGTAAATACAGAGAAAAACCCTAGAAACCGATACGTTCCTGAGAATCAACGCACGAACGAGGATGTTATCGAACTTTGATTCAAGCGTGTAATATATCAAATCGAAGCTCTCGGAAAATACTTTCTAATTCAACCAACCATTTCAGTGCAAAAATCAAGGTGATTTTCTTATTTAATTATTTTAATTCAAATTATTTAGGGAATAAAATAGGAATTTTTGCAGACGTGATTATTTGAGTGTTTTGATGATTCCATGTTATGGAGCATGTTTTTCTGGTCAATTTCATATATCATACTTCAAAAATAGAGCTCAATATCATGTAGTAATTGAAGTTTGGTTTTCTAGAAATTCTGTAAAAAGCTGTTCTTGGTGTTCTTGAAGAGTCCTGAGAATCAAACTCAATTTTGAAGGTGATATTGAACTCCAAGTCACAAGTATTTGTAACCGTTGTGAAGCCCTTGATCTGTTCTACCTAGTTCAACTATCAAATCGTTTAAACGATTGGTAATTTTCAAATTCGTATTTTAGGGTTCTAGACCCGAATTGGAGTTTTTTGATTTTGGAGTTATTGGAAGAATTTGATGATATGAATAGCTTCCGGATGTGATTTAGAATCGATTTAAATAATTATTGATATCAAACGATTCATGAAATTTTTAAAGTTTTAATTCGATTTCTTGGGTTGATTCTTAATGTTCTGATGTTATAATTGATTGTAAATGATTATATGTATCCTCAGCCTTATTTTGATATGTATTTCATGAATTTTGGTTAAGAAATGGATGAAATTCGAATTTGGCCGGAGAAACTTGAACTTTGGATTGATTTTGGCCGGATATTCTATTGTGGGTGTTGTTTGATGATGTTATGATTAGTTTTGAGTTTCTGGTAATGCGTAGAATGAATTAGGTGCAAAAACGAGCCTGAATGGTGCAGGATTGGCTTCGTTTTGGTGTTGCCGGACGTCGGCCGGTTTCTGGAGTTTCCCAGATTCCGACGACGTTCTTGCAACGCCGGTCACCTTCTCCAGTTCTCCGGTGAACCCTTCCCCTGCTGTAACCACTGTTTGATCTTGCAAACCTAAAACAATTTCCAGAAATCTGTTTCTGGATTTCTTTTTTTTTTTAAAATTTATTTAAAATCCATTTCTTATTTTCAAAAATCAATATTTTTTTATTCTGAAAATTATTTTTAATTCTAAAATAAATCTTAATTATTTAATTAATTAATTTTAGTTGATAATTAATTATTTAATTAGTCAATTAATTTAAATATTAATTGATTAATTAATTTAATTAGCTAATAATTAATTTTAATTGATTTAATAATTAGATTTAATTATTTAAAATTGATTTAAAAAATTCCGAAAAATGGTTCGTGCTTTAAAATATTATATATAAATTATTTTTCAGGCTCGATAATTCTTATAAAATTATTTTCGGGTGTTCGAGCCCTATTATTTAGTTATAAAATGATTCGGAGACCCGTTTTAATTCTGAAAAATGTTCAAAAATTCATAATAAATAAACCGTTTGTCCGTTTAATACGAAACGAATGCGTACAAACTCAGAAAAATATTCTACTTTCAATAAAAATACTTTCGAGACCCAAATCCTTTTGTTTCAAAAGGTCGCTTATTTTACAAGTCATTCTGAGTCAATTATAGATCGATAAATCATAGTTTTGATCCGATTTCAGTTTTAAACATACCGAGTTGAACCTTTTGATGAACCGAGGCATGTGTGATATGAATTATGTGATACGTGAATTATATGATTACGTGATATATGAATTATGTGCGTACGTGGGTCAGGAGTTTTGTGTTTGACTGTTTCCTTTATGTGTGGGCTATCGTATTGGTAGACATTAGGGTTTTGACGCGCAGTTCGTCGAGTTATTATCGTTTAGGCAATTAAAGTTATATCTTTTAATTATAGATGTGGATAAGACGTTGGGTAAAGAATGAGATAAATTGGCATTGGGTATCTGGCTTCTAGCAATGGCAGGAGCAGCATATCGGTGAAGTGTTGAAAAGCAAGACGGAGATGTTTTGAGACAGAATGTCAGAATAGATGTGTCTTTGCGAGTGTGACTAATTACTAAATCTCGAAGGCAAGTATCCCTATCATCACTTATTGTTCAAGTGATATTTATTTTAAATCTTCATATGCAAGTATTGTTTTCCTTATTCTCAGTTCGGAATAGATAAATATTTTACATATCGCTAAATTAAATAATTCTGTTTATGCAAGTATTCTTCCGCTATTCTATGTTCAGAGTAGCTAAGTGATTTTACTTATCAAATTACTGGATATATAAATGTTTTGGATTTTGAGGAAGATGACATTTTTTTGGTTATTCTGCCCAAGTAAATGGGCATATAAAAGTTTATAAGGGTGTCGAGTATTATGACCCCTTTCAATAAAAAAGTTTTTAAGATTGGATGGCTGCGGAAGAGGCCGTGGCGGAGGTCCAGTGTGAGCTATATGTTATATAGGATATAACACCTTGCTAGGCCGATATGTGCCTTGGGTACCCTTTTGTTTAGTTGGATATGCTTCGGCATACCGGTGTTGCTTCGCGGCTGATCACCGGCGGCAACGTCATTCGAGGATTCCAATCTAAATTATGATATTGTTTTGATAATCATAGAATAAATAATTTATAAACTGGTTCTGTGTTGGATTAATGGTAAAATGCAGTTTTGATTCAGTTTCTGATTTGTGCTGAAACTTACTTTGTTGTTAAATATCAAAGGTGGTATTAGTATAGATGATTGATATTGACTTCAGTGTGGGATGTTGTGAGCATCAAAGTTCGTATTAATATCTAATTTTAAAATGACAAAAAAATGAGTATTAATATTAAGAGTTCGATTTTGAATATAGTTTTATGATTCATTCCATAATCATTGTTTCGTGTTATTGTTGTTTACAATATTTCCGTAAACACTGTTTTACGAGTTTTATTCTCGTCAAGATTCAAAGTATTGCTGACGCATTTTGCTCGGAAATATCAAAAAGGGTTTTGAATACAGTGAGAAACAATTATCCGATTTTTAATAAATTTTTCGTTTCAGCAATTATGATTTTTAAATGATCTGCGTTATTGCAGATGTCGGGTTTATATCAAAACGACCTTATATATATTACAATGATCTTGCTGAGCATTTCTTCCGCTCATACTTGCCTATTTTTTTAAATTTAACCTCCCGTGAGGATTAGCTTGCGCTGTTTAGCCGCATAATTCGAGGAAGCAAAGAAGAAGCTTTTGGAAGGTGGTTGGTCCAGGGTTTGGGCACTAGTGTAAGTTTTATTGTATAAAGTTGTTTCTATTATATTATATTATAATTGGGTATTTTATAGTTGGGCCTAGTATACTTCTTTTCGAAGTTATACTAGTGGGTTAAGTTTTGAGATTGAGAATTATTGAAAAGAGTTTTAAAAGAAAGTGAAAATTTTATTTGTGAAATTTGGATATCTTGTTTCTAGAACTGTAACCTTAAAAGATCTTGGATTAATTGGGGTCATAGATGATAAATATCTTCCGCTGGCATTTATTTATTGATTTAACAAGTTATTTTGGATTGAGGTTTCATCATGACGACCAAATCCTCTGACCCCGGATTTGGGGGAGTTACAGGTTGGTATCAGAGCTGAGGTTATAGTAAACTAGAAACGAGAGTGTGTAGGAGTGTGTATAGCTATGTGAGGACGTTTGAGCTCATATCGAGTTCCTGTTGGACTATTGGATGTAGTACCAACGAGTAAGTTAAGATAGGTGCATTCGTTTGAGATGATTGTGCTGAGCTGGATGGAACTCCAAGAAGCTGCAAACTTCTATTGTGGAATCTTCCGAGACTATAATTTGATGATAATGAAGATTATCGATATCCTCAGAACATCATGAAGTGTCTAGAATCAGATGGCGAGTCAACAGAAGAGTTTAAATAGAAGATAAGTATTAAGACTTTGGTAATACATTCTCTTTCTATAATTTATTTTGACCTCTCTCAAAAGAGGTACATGTTAGAGGATATATTCCCTAACACTCATTTAATTATTTTATGTCATAATATTATTTTCTGGATTTTGTTTCCTCCAGAAATATCAGCTTTGAAATTTTTCCAGTTTTTTCATTTAATTTTGGATTCTTTTGATATTCTTTATTCTGACTGAGATAAACAACCCTAACTATAGGGGACACAAGGTATACCTGTCTGTGTGATAAGAGTTGGATGGGACGCCATCACTTGTGTGTGTTGTAAATACAAGAAGGTTAACAACCTTTAGTAGTGTCTTAATTTGGACACGCAATACCAAGTTCATTTGATCATATTGATCTCTCAGTTATTCTTCTATTTCAACAATACTTTTTCTCAAATTCATATTTTGGTCCCGTTATGGTATCAAATTCTTTTCTTTTTGAAATTCCATGATTTTTTTCATTTCCAACATTCGAAGGTATGCCAATCAAGTTAAGCTGAGTTATCCTGATCAAGTCAAAGCAGGGTTATGTGACGGGATTACCAATAGCAACAGTGAACTGCGATGCGATTACGATATCATTAGTGTGTAACGAAGTCGATCTGTTTCTTTACTTCTCTCTCTATCTATCTTTCTCCTTCCTTTCTTTCTCTCTATCTTTTTCTCTATTCTTCTTTCTCGCAAAAGCAATTCTATTAAGGAATTGGTTAAAAGATGTGGATGGAACAATAATGCAAAGTGAAGCTCCCTCGATTATTACAATATACAAGGAATTCAAGTTCATCTGAAATTTTTTGAGAAAAGTTACATATGCAAAATTGGAAAGTTGGCCAGAAGATCCCTAGTGCTCTCTTCTGCTGATTCCGAGGACGGAATCCTTATATAGGGGGGTAGATTGTAATATCCCATATTTTCAAATATTATTAGTATTATTATTTGGAGTTGTTTATGTGATTTTATGTGAATCTTAGTGCATTATATGATAATTGGAATTGATGTTGGGTGTTTATATGTGATATTATTTGAGTATTTGAATTTTTATATGTCCAGAATAAAATATAAATAATTGTGATATTTTTCTGGTAATTTTTGATCTGTTATATGATTTTATAATGATTTATGAATTATCAATTATTTTCTGAATAATTATAAAATTATTTTATAAAGCCGGGAATCGTCCGACTTCAACTATTTTTGCATTTTTATAACCCGAAACTCTTCCAAAAATTCCTTCCTAACCTAATCTGGTAATTCCGGACATTTTCCGTGTTTTGACTTTTTCGATCCGGATTACAGTTTGACCCGTGCGCATCCCAACGCAAGATTTTCGGTACGATAACCATTTCGATAAATCAACAAAACCCGTATTCTCGAGAGACGGGATATTTTTACATTATTTTCGTATATATAAATAGGTTATTTCTTATTTCATTTATTTCGCTTATTTATTTGCAACCAGTAAAAATACATTAAATACAGAGAAAAACCCTAGAAACCGATACGTTCCTGAGAATCAACGCACGAACGAGGACGTTATCAAACTTTGATTCAAGCGTGTAATATATCAAATCGAAACTCTCGAAAAATACTTTCTAATTCAACCAACCATTTCAGTGCAGAAATCAAGGTGATTTTCTTATTTAATTATTTTAATTCGAATTATTTAGGGAATAAAATAGGAATTTTTGTAGACGTGATTATTTGAGTGTTTTGATGATTCCATGTTATCGAGCATGTTTTTCTGGTCAATTTCATATATCATACTTCAAAAATAGAGCTCAATATCATGTAGTAATTGAAGTTTGGTTTTCTGGAAATTCTGTAAAAAGCTGTTCTTGGTGTTCTTGAAGAGTTCTAAGAATCAAACTCAATTTTGAAGGTGATATTGAACTCCAAATCACAAGTATTTGTAACCTTTGTGAAGCCCTTGATCTGTTCTACCTATTTCAACTATCAAATCGTTTAAATGATTGGTAATTTTCTAATTCATATTTTAGGGTTCTAGACCCGAATTGGGGCTTTTTAATTTTGGAGTTATTGGACGAATTTGATGATATGAATAGCTTCCAGATGTGATTTAGAATCGATTTAAATAATTATTGATATCAAACGATTCCTAAAAATACATAGTCGAGTTCATGAAATTTTTAAAGTTTTAATTCGATTTCTTGGGTTGATTCTTAAGGTTCTGATGTTATAATTGATTGTAAATGATTATATGTATCCTCAGCTTTATTTTGATATGTATTTCATGAATTTTAGTTAAGAAATTGATGAAATTCGAATTTGGCCGGAGAAACTTGAACTTTGGATTGATTTTGGCCGGATTTTCTGTTACGTTTGTTGTTTGATGATGTTATGATTGGTGTTTAGTTTCTGGTAATGCGTAGAATGAATTAGGTGCAAAAACGAGCCTGAATGGTGTAGGATTGGCTTCGTTTTGGTGTTACCGGACATCGGCCGGACGTCGCCTAGTTTCTGGAGTTTCCCAGATTCCGGCGACGTTCTTGCCACGCCGGTCACCTTCTCCAGTTCTCCGGTGAACCCTTCCCCTGCTGTAACCACTGTTTGATCTTGCAAACCTGAAACAATTTCCAGAAATCTGTTTCTGGATTTCTTTTTTTTTTTAATTTATTTAAAATCCATTTCTTATTTTCAAAAATCAATATTTTTTTATTCTGAAAATTATTTTAATTCTAAAATAAATCTTAATTATTTAATTAATTAATTTTAGTTGATAATTAATTATTTAATTATTCAATTAATTTAAATATTAATTGATTAATTAATTTAATTAGCTATTAATTAATTTTAATTGATTTAATAATTAGATTTAATTATTTAAAATTGATTTAAAAATTCCGAAAAATGGTTCGAGCTTTAAAATTTTATTTTAAATTATTTTCCAGGCTCGATATTTCTTATAAAATTATTTTCGAGTGTTCGAGCCCTATTATTTAGTTATAAGATGATTCGGAGACCCGTTTTAATTCCGAAAAATGTTCAAAAATTCATAATAAATAAACCGTTTGTCCGTTTAATACGAAACGAACGCGTGCAGACTCGGAAAAATATTATGCTTTCAATAAAAATACTTTTGAGACCCAAATCCTTTTGTTTCGAAAGGTCTCTTGTTTTACAAGTCATTCGGAGTCAGTTAGAGATCGATAAATCATATTTTTTATCCGATTTCAATTTTAAACATACCGAGTTGAACTTTTGATGAACTGAGGCATGTGTGATATGAATTATGTGATACGTGAATTATATGATAATGTGCTATATGAATTATGTTTGTACGTGGGTCAAGAGTTTTGTGTTTGACTGTTTCCTTTATGTGTGGGCTATCGTATGGGTAGACATTAGGGTTTTGACGCGTAGTTCGTCGAGTTATTATCGTTTAGGCGATTAAAGTTATATCTTTTAATTATGGATGAGGATCATTCAAGTTGATCAGGACAAGACATTGGGTAAAGAATGAGACAGAATGGTATTGGGTATCTGGCTTCTAGCAATGGTAGGAGCAGCATATCGGTGAAGTGTTGAAAAACAAGACGGAGATGTTTTGAGACAGAATGTTAGAATAGATGCGTCTTTGCGAGTGTGACTAACTACTAAATCTCAAAGGCAAGTATCCCTATCATCACTTATTGTTCAAGTGATATTTATTTTAAATCTTCTTTTGCAAGTATTGTTTTTTTTATTCTCAGTTCGGAATAGATAAATGTTTTATATATCGCTAAATTAAATAATTCTGTTTATGCAAGTATTCTTCCGCTATTCTATGTTCAGAGTAGCTAAGTGATTTTACTTATCAAATTACTGGATTTATAAATGTTTTGGATTTTGAGAAAGATGACGTTGTTTTGGTTTTTCTGCCCAAGTAAATGGGCGAATAAAAGTTTATAAGGGTGTCGAGTATAATGACCCCTTTCAATAAAATGTTTTTAAGATTGGATGGTTGCGTAAGAGGACATGGCGGCGGTCCAGTGTGAGCTATGTGTTATACAGGATATAACACCTTGCTAGGCCGATATGTGCCTTGGGTACCCTTTTGTTTAGTTGGATATGCTTTGGCATACCGGTGTTGCTCTACGGCTGATCACCGGCGACAACACACCGTCGTTCGAGGATTTCAATCTAAATTATAATATTGTTTTGATAATCATAGAATAAATAATTTATTAACTATTTCTGTGTTGGATTAATGGTGAAATATAGTTTTGATTCAATTTCTGATTTGTGTTGATACTTACTTTTTTGTTAAATATCAAAGGTGGTGTTAGTATAGATGATTCATGTTGACTTCAGTATGGGATGTTGTGAGCATCAAAGTTCGTATTGATATCTAATCTGATATGACAACAAAATGAGTATTAATATCAAGAGTTCGGTTTTGAATAAAGTTTATGATTCATTCCATAATCATTGTTTCGTGTTATTATTTTTTACGATATTTCCGTAAATACTGTATTACGAGTTTTATTTTCGTCAAGATTCAAAGTATTGATGACGCATTTCACTCGGAAATATCAAAAAGAGTTTTGAATATAGTGAGAAATAATTATCCGATTTTTAATAAATTTTTCGTTTCAGCAATTATGATTTTTAAATGATCTGCGCTATTGTAGATGTCGGGTTTATATCAAAACGACCTTATATATATTACAATGATCTTGCTGAGCATTTCTTCCGCTCATACTTGCCTATTTTTTTAAATTTAACCTCCAGTGAGGATTAGCTTGCGCTGTTTAGCCGCGTAATTCGAGGAAGCAAATGAGAAGCTTTTGGAAGCTGGTTGGTCCAGGGTTTGCGGACTAGTGTAAGTTTTATTGTATAAAGTTGTTTCTATTATATTATATTATAATTGTGTATTTTATAGTTGGGCCTAGTATACTTCTTTTTGAAGTTATACTAGCGAATTAAGTTTTGAGATTGAGAATTATTGAAAAGAGTTTTAAAAGAAAGTAAAAAATTTATTTGTGGAATTTGGATATCTTGTTTTAGAACTGTAACCTTAAAAGATCTTGGATTAATTGGGGTCATAGATGATAAATATCTTCCGCTGGCATTTATTTATTGATTTAACAAGTTATTTTGGATTGAGGTTTCATCGTGACGACAAAATCCTCTGACCCCGGATTTGGGGGCGTTACAAGTTGCTATCAGAGCTGAGGTTATAGTAAAATAGAAACTAGAGTGTGTGGGAGTGTGTATAGCTATGTGAGGACGTTTGAGCTCATATCGAGTTCCTGTTGGACTATTGGATGTAGTACCAACGAGTAAGTTAAGATAGGCGCATTCATTTGAGATGATTGTGCTGAGCTGGATGGAACTTCAAGAAGCTGCAAACTTCTATTGTGGAATCTTCCGAGACTATAATTCGATGATAATGAAGATTATCGATATACTCGGAACATGAAGAAGTGTCCAGAATCAGATGACGAGTCAACATAAGAGTTCGAATAGAAGATAAGTATTAAGACTTTGGCAATACCTTCTTTTTCTATAATTTATTTTGACCTCTCTCAAAAGAGGTATCTGTTAGAGGATATATTCCCTAACACTCGTTTAATTATTTTGTGTCCTAATCTTGTTTTCTGGATTTTGTTTCCTCCAGAAATATCAGCTTTGAAATCTTTCCAGTTTTTTTCATTTAATTTTGGATACTTTAGATATTCTTTATTCTGACTGAGATGAACAACCCTAACTATAGGGGACACAAGGTATACCTGTCGGTGTGATAGGAGTTGGATGGGATGCCATCACTTGTGTGTGTTGTAAATACAAGAAGGTTAACAACCTTTAGTAGTGTCTTAATTTGGACACGCAATACCAAGTTCATTTGATCATATTGATCCCTCAGTTATTCTTTTATTTCAACAATACTTTTTCTCAAATTCATATTTTGGTCCCGTTATGGTATCAAATTCTTTTCTTTTTAAAATTCCATTATTTTTTTCATTTCCAACATTCGAAGGTATGCCAATCAAGTTAAGCTGAGTTATCCTGATCAAGTGAAAGTAGGGTTATGTGACGGGATTACCAATAGCAACAGTGGAATGCGATGCGATTAAGATATCATTAGCGTGTAACGAAGTCGATCTGTTTCTTTACTTCTCTTTCTGTCTATCTCTCTCCTTCTTTTCTTTCTCTCTATCTTTTTCTCTATTCTTCTTTCTTGCAAAAGCGATTCTATTGAGGAATTGGTTAAAAGATGTGGATGGAACAGTAATGCGAAGTGAAGCTCCCGCGATTATTAAATTATACAAGGAATTCAAGTTCATCTGAAATTTTTGAGAAAAGTTACATATGCAAGATTTGAAAGTTGGCCAGAAGATCCCGAGTACTCTCTTCTGCTGATTTCGAGGACAGAATCTTTATAAGGGGGGTATATTGTAATATCCCATATTTTCAAATATTATTAGTATTATTATTTGTAGTTGTTTATGTGATATTATGTTAATCCTAGTGCATTATATGATAATTTGAATTGATGTTGGGTGTTTATATGTGATATTATTTGAGTATTTGAATTTTATATGTCCAGAATAAAATATAGATAATTATGATATTTTTCTGGTAATTTTTGGTCTGTTATATGATTTTATAATGATTTATGAATTATTAATTATTTTCTGAATAATTACAAAATTATTTTATAAAGCCGGGAATCGTCCGACTTCAACTGTTTTTGCGTTTTTATAACCCGAAACTCTTCCAAAAATTCCTTCCTAACCTAATCTAGTAATTCCGGACATTTTTCGCGCTTTGACTTTTTCGATCCGAATTACGGTTTGACCCGTGCGCAGCCCGACGCAAGATTTTCGGTACGATAACCATTTCGATAAATCAACAAAACCCGTATTCTCGAGAGACGGGATATTTTTACATTATTTTCGTATATGGTGTTTTATGAAAAGCTCGGTTTTGATGAATATCCAAATCTGGTATTAAATTGTATCATTTTTATAGTTACTTAGAGGCTAAGTAATCTATTTTTGGATCGTTTTGTAGTTACTTAGTGGCTAAGCAACTAATTTATCGATCCAAAATGATCCAAAATAAACCAATATTCCGTAAATATAAATAGCCTATTTCTTATTTCATTTATTTCGCTTATTCATTTGCAACCAGTAAAAATACAGTAAATACAGAGAAAAACCCTGGAAACCGATACATTCCTGAGAATCAACGCACGAACGTGGACGTTATCCACCTTTGATTCAAGCGTTTAATATATCAAATCTAAGCTCTCAGAAAATACTTTCTAATTCAACCAACCATTTGAGTGCTGAAATTAAGGTGATTTTCTTATTTAATTATTTTAATTCGAATTATTTAGGGAATAAAATAGGAATTTTTGCAGACGTGATTATTTAAGTGTTTTGATGATGCCATGTTATAGAGCATGTTTTTCTGGTCAATTTTATATATCATACTTCAAAAATAGAGTTCAATATCATATAGTAATTGAAGTTTGATTTTCTGGAAATTTCGTAAAAAGCTGTTCTTGGTGTTCTTGAAGAGTTCTGAGAATCAAACTCAATTTTGAAGGTGATATTGAACTCCAAATCACAAGTATTTGTAACTGTTGTGAAACCCTTGATCTGTTCTACCTATTTCAACTATCAAATCGTTTAAACGATTGGTAATTTTCAAATTCGTATTTTAGGGTTCTAGACCCGAATGGGAGCTTTTTGATTTTGGAGTTATTGGACGAATTTGATGATATGAATAGCTTCCAGATGTGATTTAGAATCGATTTAAATAATTATTTATATGAAACGATTCCTAGAAATACATAGCCGAGTTCATGAAATTTTTAAAGTTTTAATTCGATTTCTTGGGTTGATTCTTAATGTTCTGATGTTATAATTGATTGTAAATGATTATATGTATCTTCATGATATGGAATAAATAAATCCTGATTACATAGTTAATATTGCATTAATTATATATGAATTGGGCTGCAAGGCCCAATAAGAAGATGTATGCTATTCAGACCAAAAAGGTTAACAGATTGATCAGGCGTGATGGACCAGATCAGGCCTGATGGAACAAAGAAGGCCCAAAACCCTGATTATTAATTAATTTCGTAATTAATTAATAAGGGAGAAAAACAGATATTAAGATAAGTCCTAGTGGGGATATAAATCCTTGTAGATTGGCCTCCAAGGAACCTCATAGGATAAGGAATCAGCTTCCTACTTCCTAGGACTCCAAAGTCCATTCTAATTCAGAGACTTGGCCACCAAGTTTCCTATACCAAGTCCAATTCAAGGACTCCCAACATCTATACAAGGGGCCTCACCCCACAGATATCTTCGTTTTTAATCCATACCATTTGGTGTCGTCTATGGGAAAGCACCACAACAACCATGGAGAAAACACGGAGAACAATTAGAGCTCTTGAGGAAGGAACACCATCGGGGACAACCCAGGTGATTTCGTCAACCGTGGAGATACCTCCTCATTCAACTTATGCACCTACCCAAGGGGAAGCCCAGATAGGGGCAACTCAACCTCAGCCACAAGGGACGATTCCCCCGGCTATTCAAGGTACGAATCCCCAATTCAACAACTACATGCACCTGTGAATTCTTGACCCATTGGGTACGAGTATTCAACTGTTGTGACCACTAACCCCCCTTATGGGATGCCCCTTTACCATGAGGTTGGAGGAAGTGGACATGTTGGACGGAGTGAAGCACGAGGGTGATCGCCCCCATACATACGAGGTTTGGCTCCTATCCCTAAGGATCAGGAATTTTCTGGTGCTTACACTGAGAGAGACTCCAAATCTTCGGATGATGAAGTAACCCCAAGAAGGAGACGTGCTGGCAAAGAGCCGATGACTGATGGAAGCCAACGTCCTCAAAGCACCCAAGGGACGAATCCCCAAGAAGTGCAGGAAAGGATCAGGGCTCACGAGGCTGAGATTCAAAGGTTGAGGCGCGACTTGGAGGTGCACCAGACCACCAGACCCCCAGTACCTCCTAGGGGGAGAAATCCTCCTCCTATCATAGACCTGGATGGTCCAGTACAGAGAAGCGTTGTTGTCCCAAGGGCTGATCCAAGCAATCTTCTTCCCCTTGGAGATCCTGATGATCCTACTCCGCCCTTCACTGAAGAAATAATAGATGCCCATATCTCAAGAAAGTTCAAGATGCCAACTATCAAAGCTTATGATGGCACGGGAGATCCCGCTAATCATGTTAGGACATTCTCTAATGCCCTGCTGTTGCAGCCCGTGAATGATGCTATTAAGTGTCTGGCCTTTTCTCAAACCCTGTCGGGTATGGCTCGAAGGTGGTATAGTCGCTTGCCCCCAAACTCTATTGGGTCGTTCAGAGAATTAAGTCAGGCTTTTATTAAGCAATTCATCAGCGGGAGAGTTCATGAGAAAAGTTCAGCATCTCTTATGAGCATTGTGCAGGGAACAAAAGAATCCTTGAGAGACTACCTGAATCGTTTCATGAAGGAGGCTTTAAAAGTCCCAGACCTTGATGATAAGGTAGCCATGATAGCACTACAACAAGGAACTAGGGATGAGTTTTTTAAGATGTCCTTGGCCAAACGTTCCCCTGAAAGCATATTGCAGCTCCAGGATAGGGCAGGGAAGTATATCAAGGTGGAAGAGAGCATGAGGAAGACCGTAGTGAGTAATGAGCCCACTGGAGGTAAGAAGCGGAAAACTGATCTGGAGTATATCGCTAAGGACAAGTATCCTAGAACCGAGCAAAACCCTGATTCAAACCCCAAGAAGGGAGGACCTGGGTAAAAGTTCACTGAATACGCTAAGTTGGATGCTCCTAGAAGCCAGATCCTGATGGAAATCGAAAAAGATCGAGATATTCGTTGGCCGAAGCCCTTGAAGGCTGATCCTACCAAGCTAGATACGAGCAAGTATTGCAGATTTCACAAAGATGCTGGTCATGACACCGATGAGTGTAGACAGCTGAAAGATGAAATTGAGTTCCTCATTCAAAAAGGAAGATTGAACAAATACACTGGAGAAGGAGGGGATAGGAATAACAATGGAAGAAAGAACTTTGAAGATCGTGTGAGGGACCAAGACAATC
Source organism: Apium graveolens (assembly GCF_009905375.1). NCBI lineage: Eukaryota > Viridiplantae > Streptophyta > Magnoliopsida > Apiales > Apiaceae > Apium > Apium graveolens. Next base: position 115,404,538 of record NC_133657.1, read on the forward strand.
AGGGGCGGAATCCCTAGCCTAGAGGACCGGTTATAAACGAAATTTTTGGAGGGCCGCGACCTCGAGGGCCTGCTGGATTATCCAGAAACTCCAGAAAAGCATATACTAGAGAGGTTATGCATATTGTTGGAGAAGCCCCGAAGAGGGCCAGGACAGAAGTAACATTGGCTTTTGATGATTCTGACCTAGAGGCTGTGAAATTTCCTCATGACGACCCGATGGTCATAACACCGATAATAGGAAATAGCCAGGTCAAGAGGGTCCTTGTGGATAATGGTACTTCAGTGGATATCTTGCTCCATGACGCCTTTCTAAGGATGGGATATAATGACTCCCAATTGACCCCAACCGACATGCCGATATATGGATTTACGGGAGTAGAATGTCCCATGGAAGGAATAATCAAGTTGCCAATCACTATAGGTCAGGAACCAAGGCAAGCAACGCAGATGTTGGACTTTGTGGTGGTAAAGGCTAGTTCAACTTATAATGCTATCATGGGGAGAATAGGGATACATGCCTTCAAGGCAGTCCCTTCTTCCTACCATTCAGTTATAAAGTTTCCCACCCAGAATAGGATTGGAGAAGAGAGAGGAGATCAAAAAATGGCTAGAAGCTGTTATGTAGCCTCTTTGAGGGCAGATGGAGTTGGGGGGCAGGTTCTTCCTATTGAAGATATGGATATCCGAGAGAATGATGAGAAAAGAGGAAAACTAGCAGAAGACTTGGTTTCGATTCCTTTAGCCCCCGAGAATCCTGAGAGGATGACTTTCATTGGAGCCACACTTGAGGAGCCCCTTAGAGGGAAGTTGGTGAGATTTTTGCAAGAAAATAGTGATGTGTTTGCATGGTCAGCAGCTGATATGCCAGGCATAGACCCGGAGCTGATTACTCACAAGTTAAACGTGGACCCAAACCGGAAGACAGTGAAGCAAAAGAAAAGAAACTTTGCCCCGGAAAGACGAGAGGCTATAAAACAGGAAGTAGAGAAGCTCTTAGAGGCTGGTTTCATTGAGGAGATTCAATTTCCGGAATGGTTAGCAAACCCTGTAATGGTGAAGAAGGCTAATGGAAAGTGGAGGATGTGTTTAGACTTCACTGATCTGAATGATGCATGCCCTAAGGACTATTTTCCGTTGCCAAGGATTGATACTTTGATTGATGCCACTGCTGGGCATGAGATGCTGAGCTTAATGGATGGATTTAGTGGATACAATCAGATCAAGATGCACAAGGGTGACATTCCAAAGGTATCATTCATCACTGACTTTGGTGTTTATTGTTATCTTGTTATGACATTTGGTCTTAAGAATGCAGGAGCCACCTATCAAAGGTTGGTAAATAAAATTTTTAAGGATCTTATTGGCAAGACTATGGAAGTCTATGTTGATGACATGTTAGTCAAGAGTCTAGTAAAGACTGATCATATAACCCATTTGAGGGAAGCTTTTGAGGTCCTGAGGTACCACAAGATGATGTTAAATCCTACAAAGTGTGCTTTCGGAGTAGGGTCTGGAAATTTTTTGGGATTGATGGTCTCCAAGAGAGGGATCGAGGCTAACCCCGATAAAATAAAGGCAATCCTGGACATGAAACCACCAAAAACTGTCAAGGATGTTCAGAAGCTCACAGGAAGGGTTGCTACGCTGGGACGATTCATCTCCAAGTCAGGAGACAAGTGCTTGTCATTCTTCAAGTCACTAAAGAACATTAAGGACTTTATATGGAATGAGGAAAACCAGAAGGCATTCGAGGAATTAAAGAAATATATGGCCCAGGCCCCGTTGTTGGCCAAGCCAGCTTTGAATGAAGTTTTATTCTTGTACTTAGCTATTTCAGAAAGTGCCTTGAGCGCTGTATTGGATAAGGAGGAACTGAAAATCCAGATACCCGTATACTATGTCAGCAAAATTCTGCATGGTGCTGAGTTAAATTATTCAACTATTGAGAAATTTGCTCTGGCCTTGGTGATGGCTTCAAGAAAGTTACGTCCTTACTTTCAGGCTCATCAAATTGAGGTGCTAACAAATCAAACCCTGAGAAATATCATTCATAGTCCCAAGGCTAGTGGGAGGTTGATCAAGTGGGCAATAGAGCTGGGAGAATTCGACATTAAGTACAAGCCACGTACGGCAATAAAAGCCCAGGCATTAGCTGACTTCGTGGTGGAATGTACCATACCCAACCAAGAAGTCGGGGGGCAGGAAGATATCATACCTCAAGACAAGGAAGTTGATAAGGGGGACAAAGAGAAGGATGATAAGGAGAAAGAATATTGGGTTCTCTATTTTGATGGAGCATCAAAAACAAATTCAAGTGGAGCAGGATTGGTTTTACAAAGCCCTGATGGGTTCTTGATTGAGTATGCCATGAAGTTAGACTTCCCAACCACAAACAATGAGGCAGAATATGAAGCCCTGATAGCTGGCCTCGGCCTAGCAGGGACACTTAGAGTCAAGAACTTAAAAGTCCGTGGAGACTCGAAGCTGGTCATATCCCAGGTAAAGGGAGAGTTTGAGGCAAGGGATGATACGATGGCTAAGTATGTCCGCCTAGTAAGGGCTGTGATGACCCAATTCAATGAATGCCATGTTGAGCACATTCCAAGGGAGGAAAATGCTAAGGTAGATGCATTATCAAAGTTTGCTTCATCCGAGATAGAAGAAAGTTCGGGAAGTGTATACTTCCGTGTTTTGAAGACACGGAGCATAGATGTTAAGCTTGTAGCTCCTGTAGGCCTGGGGACGTCATGGATAAATCCCATTAAGGCCCACATTCAAACCAGTTGGTTTCCAAACAATGCTACTGAAGCACGGAAGTTAGCTGTTCGGGCACTAAGGTACTCTTTGATAGATGGGATTCTGTACAAAAGATCTTTCGTGGTTCCTTACTTAAGGTGTCTCAGGCCCGATGAGGCACGCTTGGCTCTTGAAGAAGTATGTGAAGGTATTTGTGGGCAACACTTGGGGGGCAGGGCCTTGGCTCATAAGATAACCCGTTTAGGCTTCTATTGGCCGAAAATGATGGCTGATGCCAAAGAATATGTGAAGAAGTGTGACCGCTGTCAGAAGCATACACCGGTTGTTAGACAACCCCCCGAGATGCTGACCTCTATTAACTCGCCCATCCCCTTTGCTATGTGGGGAATGGATATTCTGGGGCCTTTCCCCATGGACACGGCACAAAGGAAGTTCCTGATTGTAGCCATTGATTATTTCACTAAGTGGATTGAAGCCAAACCCTTGGCCAAAATCACGACTAAGCAGGTTGCACAATTCCTGTGGGAAAATATTATGTGCCAGTATGGGATTCCCCGTATCCTAGTCACTGACAATGGAACACAATTCAACAATGAGGAATTCAAGAAGTAATGTGAAGAAAATGAAATTGAGTTACATTTCACCTCTGTGGCTCACCCGCAAGCCAATGGGCAAGCAGAGGTAGCAAATCGAATAATCCTGGATGGACTAAAGAAGAGGATCGAGAAATCGAGAAATAATTGGGTAGATGAGATACTCCCAATACTATGGGCCTATAGGACTACCTGTAGAATCACGACTGGAGCAACTCCCTTCATGTTAGCATATGGGGCAGAAGCAGTTGTTCCCGTGTTGATATCACATTCCTCTCTCAGGAAGAAGACTCAGGACGAGGAAGAAACGGGTCCTGAGGAACGTGATCCGAGACAACTACTCGAGTGCGGAACTTTTGCAGCGAAGCCTCGTCATCAGGGCAGACATAGTCCGCCGGGTTAATATCAGGACAAGCCTCGTTCACGGTCCCAAGGGTCGTGTCCCAACCAGTCCTAAAAAACCCGGGGAAAACTGAGTCATCCCTTATCCTCATGGACTGGGCAAACTCCTCCGAGTCCAGATAGTTATCTATAGCTTTATCCTTCTCTGCCCGAAGCACCAGCAGCTCGGTGTTAGATTCTCCGAGTTCTTCCTCCTTGCGCTTGAACTTCTTCTCTAGAGCAGCATACTTCTTCTGCTGCCTCCTGAGGGCATTGTCGGCCTTGTCAGAAGCCCGCTTCCATGACTCGGCTTGCCTCACAATGCCTTGAAAATAGGCGTTAGACTGAAATAAAACAATTAACAAAGTGTAAGGCAGGAAAATGCTACAAGTAAGAAAGATAAGTTCAAAAAAAAAAGAAAGGGGCATACCGAAGCCAGAGACTGAGCTCCCATGAGTTTTATCCTCTCAAGATCAGGGGTGGCAACCACATCATTAAAATCCTTGGGAGTCATGCCATGGTAGGACCAATCCCAAGCATGCTTCATGGATCCAACCATGGTATCCCCTCGGCGGAATCCCCAGAGAGGCTGGAAGGCGCCTGTAGCAGCAGTAGCAGGAGCAGCATCAGTAATAGGAGCACTGTGGCCCTCAGCTCCCTCAGCTGAAGCCTCCCCCATGGGCTCCTTGTGCTTCCTCAAGAAGATAGGCTCCGTGGCCTTTCCTCGATTGTCCAGGCCCGCAAGGCGAGCTTTCTTTATTCTAGCAGTTTCCTCAACGAGGGGCACGTTTTCCTCGTTGATCTCCTTGGCAGCTGCAAGACAAGATAAAAACAAAATAAGTGGTGTCAATAATGCATGAAATGAAATAAAATTGAGAAGGGAAGAAAAATACCCTGTTGAGAAACAGAGGATAGTCCCACATAAATGAGGGAGAATTCCTCTAAGAGAGTCCAGCTGGTAGTAGTGCCGTCATCCCGAGTTAGCTTATTATAAATATTAGTTTCCTCAGGAGTTAAGTGAATGGATTTGAGGCTACCATCACTAACCTTCCCGAAGGAAGATCTGAATAGTATGCCCCAGTCGCCATTCTCCCAACGTAACCCGACGAAACTATTCCTCCAATTTTGGTTATTGTCAGGAATGGAGGCGCCGTTAAAGATATGCTTACATTTGGGTCTTTGTTTGACATAGACCCAACCACAATTACCAGAAGCGCTATTGTAACATTGAAAAACCTTCCTAAAAACAGCTACAGAAAGGGGAAAACCTTCCCTAAGGCAGCAAACCATATAACATAAAATGTTCCTCCAAGGGTTTGGAGGAAGCTGACATGGGTTGATTTGTAAATCAGCTAGAAGATGAGGAATGAAGGGATGAAAAGGGAACCTAAGCCTAGCATCGAGGGCATCTCTGTAAATAAAAAGAGTGTCGGGTTTCCAGTGGCAAGTACGGTCACCACCAGAAACAGAAACTAATCTAAGAGGAGGAAGAACGTTATAACGCGTATTTAATTTATCGAAATCTATGTTGTGCCAAGTGTTACAATGATTAAAAGAATCGAGATGTGTAGTGGAGGGATATTCATCCCCCCTAGTGTTAATCATATCGATCAAAGACATATATGAAGAACGGATCTCGATATCCTTACCTCGCTTTGAAGCCGAGGCTATCTTGGCCGCTCTCTTGGAATTCTTATCAGCCATTGATGAAGCTGGGAAGGACCTGGAAACCTTGAATGAAAAAGGAAGCCGTAAAAGGCTAAAGAAGTTGCCGGAAAAACTTCTAAAGGAGGAGAGTTGAGAGAGGAGGAGGTTAGAATGTTTGAGAAAAGATGTATGAAATGAAGAGTGGTGAGTGTGAATGAAAACACACTCCTCCCACCTTTATATAGGAGGAGAAAAGGGAAAATGGGCCTAGAAAAGCCCATTTGGGCCCAAGTTCAGGATATTCTGGAATGCTCTACAAAGTGTTGGAAGAATTTTGGAAACTTTCTGGAAAAATCTAGAAACATTTGGAAAAATTCCATAAAAACCTCGAAAATTCCAGAAGGTTCTTAAAATTTGGCTTAGAAATGGGGACCAACCCAAGAATTATTGGGCCTAAGGAAAAGCCCAGTTCAGAAAAAGGCCCAATTAAGAATAAGCCTGAGCAAAAGGCCCAGGTTGGAAGAATATAAACTAGCCCAGGCTCAAAGCCCAGGAAAAGGGCCAAAAATCGAGTGGGAAAACCAAAATCAAGGCCCAAAATACAAGCCTAGCTTGAGGCCCAAATGCTTTCCAAAATATAAACCCTAAAAGATAGGCCCAAAATTAGAACCCACTAAAGGGTTGGCCCAAGAGAATCTAGGCCCAGTGAAAAAAGTCTAGCCCAAGTTTAAGGGCCCAAATCCAAATATGTGAAAATTACAAAAAACATATGCAAAAAATTAATATATCCTGACCCAGTTTGATCAGGACTTGCATTATATTCCTGGTCGAATGACTCGAGGTCGAAATAGCTGCGACCAGGGCTGAATAAAAGAGTTAATTCGACCAGAAATTAAACCTCGTCGACCAGAAAGCAAGGCATAATCCTAGTCGAAAGGATCCTGCCCGAATTTCTGTCGACCTGGGCAGCCAAAAGAAGGCTAATTTGGTCAAAAACATGGAATCCTGACCGAAAGGGAAGAAAAATCCTAGTCGAAGGTTTCTGCTCAAAAAAAATAGACATAAAAATCCTGGCCGAAATTCGACCAGGATTCCTGATCTAAAGAGCCCTCCTCGAAATACTGTCGACCAGGGCTAAATGAAGGATAATTCGACCAGGATCCTGGTCTAATGGGATTCCTGGTCGAAATATGTATAAAAAAAGAGGGATTTTATATTCTGAATATTCCAAGAAAATTAAGGAAATTCCTCAAAATGTTTTCTGAAAAATGTTAATATTTTTAGAAAATAAGGAATAAATATAGATTTTTCAGGATAAATCCCAGAATTAAGGGAAAAATCCAGAAAATTCAGGATAAATCCCAGAATTAAGGGAAAAATCCAGAAAATTAAGGATAAATCCCAGAATAAAGGGAAAAATCCAGAAAAATCCCAGAATTAAGGGGAAAATCGAGAAAATTAAGGAAAAATCCCAGAATTAAGGGAAATATCCAGAAAGTTAAGGAAAAATCCTAGAATTAAGGGAAAAAAATCCTGAAAATTAAGATAATTCCTGAATAAAAGGAATAAAAAGAAAATCGTTGTAAATGTGTAGGTCGCTCCACACTTTACGCAAAAACGATACCCTGGAAGGGAACAAATGAACTTAACTTCTTTGAAACCTAGTCAATGTTTCCCAAAAGTTGGGGGGCAAATGATAGGGAATAAATAAATCCTGATTACATAGTTAATATTGCATTAATTACATATGAATTGGGTTGCAAGGCCCAATAAGAAGATGTATGATATTCAGATCAAAAAGGTTAACACATTGATCAGGCCTGATGGACCAGATCAGACCTGATGGAACAAAGAAGGCCCAAAACCCTGATTATTAATTAATTTCATAATTAATTAATAAGGGAGAAAAACAGCTATTAAGATAAGTCCTAGTGGGGATATAAATCCTTATAGATTGGCCTCCAAGGAACCTCATAGGATAAGGAATCAGCTTCCTACTTCCTAGGACTCCAAAGTCCATTCTAATTCAGGGACTTGACCACCAAGTCTCCTACACCAAGTCCAATTCAAGGACTCCCAACATCTGTATAAGGGGTCTCACCCCACAGATCAGAACTACGTTTTTTGACTTGATCCTTAGAAATCAGCAAGGTACGTAGGCATCTTGTTAAAGCAGATTTAGTCACGAAACACAAGAGCAGTCAAATCGAGCCTCGAAGCTCACGTTCCTTAGTAATAAATACAGCAATCATACACCTTAGTTTTTAATCCATAACACCTCATCTTTATTTTGATATGTATTTCATGAATTTTGGTTAAGAAATGGATGAAATTCGAATTTGGCCGGAGAAACTTGAACTTTGGATTGATTTTGGCCGGATTTTCTGTTGCTGGTGTTGTTTGATGATGTTATGATTCGTTTTGAGTTTCTGGTAATGCGTAGAATGAATTAGGTGCAAAAACGAGCCTGAATGGTGTAGGATTGGCTTCATTTTGGTGTTGCCGGACGTCGGCCGGTTTCTGGAGTTTCCCAGATTCCGACGACGTTCTTGCCATGCCGGTCACCTTCTCCAGTTCTCCGGTGAACCCTTCCCCTGATGTAACCATTGTTTGATCTTGCAAACCTGAAACAATTTCCAGGAAATCTGTTTCTGGATTTCTTTTTTTTAAATTTATTTAAAATCCATTTCTTATTTTCAAAAATCAATATTTTTTTATTCTAAAAATTATTTTTAATTCTAAAATAAATCTTAATTATTTAATTAATTAATTTTAGTTGATAATTAATTATTTAATTAGTCAATGAATTTAAATATTAATTGATTAATTAATTTAATTAGCTATTAATTAATTTTAATTGATTTAATAATTAGATTAAATTATTTAAAATTGATTTAAAAATTCTGAAAAATGGTTCAAGCTTTAAAATATTATTTTAAATTATTTTCCAGGCTCGATAATTCTTATAAAATTATTTTCGGGTGTTCGAGCCCTATTATTTAGTTATAAAATGATTCGGAGACCCGTTTTTATTCCAAAAAATGTTCAAAAATTCATAATAAATAAACCGTTTGTCCGTTTAATACGAAAAGAATGCGTACAGACTTAGAAAAATATTCTGCTTTCAATAAAAATACTTTCGAGACCCAAATCCTTTAGTTTCGAAAGGTCACTTGTTTTACAAGTCATTCTGAGTCAATTATAGATCGATAAATCATATTTTTGATCCGATTTCAGTTTTAAACATACCGAGTTGAACTTTTTGATGAACCGAGGCATGTGTGATATGAATTATGTGATACGTGAATTATATGATTACGTGATATATGAATTATGTGCGTATGTGGGTCAAGAGTTTTGTGTTTGACTGTTTCCTTTATGTGTGGGCTATCGTATGGGTAGAAATTAGGGTTTTGACGCGCAGTTCGTCGAGTTATTATCATTTAGGCGATTAAAGTTATATCTTTTAATTATAGATGCGGATCATTCGAGTTGATCAGGATAAGACATTGGGTAAAGAATGAGACGGAATGGTATTGGGTATCTGGCTTCTAGCAATGGCAGGAGTAGCATATCGGTGAAGTGTTGAAAAGCAACACGGAGATATTTTGAGATAGAATGTTAGAATAGATGCGTCTTTGCGAGTGTGACTAACTACTAAATCTCAAAGGCAAGTATCCCTATCATCACTTATTGTTCAAGTGATATTTATTTTAAATCTTCTTATGCAAGTATTGTTTTCCTTATTCTCAGTTCGGAATAGATAAATGTTTTATATATCGCTGAATTAAATAATTCGGTTTATGCAAGTATTCTTCCGCTATTCTATATTCAGAGTAGCTAAGTGATTTTACTTATCAAATTACTAGATTTATAAATGTTTTGGATTTTGAGAAAGATGACGTTGTTTTGGTTTTTCTGCCCAAGTAAATGGGCGAATAAAAGTTTATAAGGGTGTTGAGTATTATGACCCCTTTCAATAAAATGTTTTTAAGATTGGATGGTTGCGTAAGAGGCTGTGGTGGCGGTCCAGTATGAGCTATGTGTTATACAGGATATAACACCTTACTAGGAAGATATGTGCCTTGGGTACCCTTTTGATTAGTTGGATATGCTTCGGCATACCGGTGTTGCTCCGCGGCTGATCACCGGCGGCAACACACCGTCGTTCGAGGATTCCAATCTAAATTAAGATATTGTTTTGATAATCATAGAATAAATAATTTATCAACTGTTTCTGTGTTGGATTAATGGTGAAATGCAGTTTTGATTCAGTTTATGATTTGTGCTAATACTTACTTCGTTGTTAAATATCAAAGGTGGTATTAGTATAGATGATTGATGTTGACTTCAGTATGGGATGTTGTGAGCATCAAAGTTCGTATTGGTATCTAATTTGATATGACAACAAAATGAGTATTAATATCAAGAGTTTAGTTTTGAATAAAGTTTATGATTCATTCCATAATCATTGTTTCGTGTTATTGTTGTTTACGATATTTCCGTAAACACTGTTTTACGAGTTTTATTCTCGTCAAGATTCAAAGTATTGCTGACGCATTTCGCTTGGAAATATCAAAAAGAGTTTTGAATATAGTGAGAAACAATTATCCGATTTTTAATAAATATTTCATTTCAGGAATTATGATTTTTAATTGATCTGTGCTATTGCAGATGTTGGGTTTATATCAAAATGACCTTATATATATTACAATGATCTTGCTGAGCATTTCTTCCTCCCATAATTGCCTATTTTTTTAAATTTAACCTCCAGTGAGGATTAGCTTGCGCTGTTTAGCCGCATAATTCGAGGAAGGAAAGAAGAAGCTTTTGGAAGGTGGTTGGTCCAGGGTTTGCGGACTAGTGTAAGTTTTATTGTATAAAGTTGTTTATATTATATTATATTATAATTGTGTATTTTATAGTTGGGCCTAGTATACTTCTTTTTGAAGTTATACTAGGGGGTTAAGTTTTGAGATTGAGAATTATTGAAAAGAGTTTTAAAAGAAAGTGAAAAATTTATTTGTGGACTTTGGATATCTTGTTTCTAGAACTGTAAACTTAAAAGATCTTGGATTAATTGGGGTCGTAGATAATAAATATCTTCCGCTCGCATTTATTTATTGATTTAACAAGTTATTTTGGATTGAGGTTTCATCGTGACGACCAAATCCTCTGACCCCGGATTTGGGGGCATTACAAGATGCATAACATGAGCACAAACAGTTGAGGTGGACTCTAGCATAAATTTGTTCTATAGTAGACTTCATGATTAATGACAGATTTTAAACACTTTTCTTAGTTATGCCTTATTTCTAAGATGTACTGAAGTTTATCAGACTTTAATCTTTATCTGATATTTTGCTAATGCACACACTATCACTCCATATGAATGATGAAAATTACTGTGGTGATTAAGTTGTTTTTGACAGACAGTTAAGTGTCATTTGCATAAATTCTGAGGACAAGTTCTGATGGAAGTTCTGATGATTAAACTCTGAAGAATCAAGTCAGTATTTTTATGAAGAATCACAGAAAAAGATATTCACTTTTTGAGTTGATAAGACATGTTCTGGTGACTGTTAAAAACTGATAATAGTCAAGTTCTGATATTAAATCCTAATAGAAACTATGATGCTTACGTGGCATTATTCTTTACTTGACTTATTTCTGGTAAAAACTGAAACGGTCATATTTAATCAGAATATAATTAGGTGAGATAAAAACAGTCATAATCATTTGGGTTAGTGGTAAACGTGTTTATCCTAAAAACGGCATGTTCACGGTAATTATTGTTTATTTCTCGTGCCCATTAACTCCTGCTTTAACTTTTTACTGACTGTTCACACAGTTGCCAGGTGTAAATTGTTTGTCATGCTTAATAAATATAACTGTTGAGTGGAGAGAGTATATATATTGGAGTTAAAAGATTTTCTAATCTTTTACCTACTTTTCTATTCTTAATCTCTCTTATCCTTTCTCTCTCTAATATTCTATGAAGCTTTTTCTTACAGGACTTTTATCAAACACCTTGCAAACACTCTCTTTCTCACTTAATCTCTACAGAGATGGCACCAAAAAACATTATTTTCAATGGAGCGAAGTGTGTCCCTAGAAATTACTTGGCCATTCTTAGCAAGGATGAAGCTCCATCAGAACTTCACTTTATTCAGGATTTCCTTGCTCACTCTGATATTGGGTATGCTTTGACCTAACCTGAAATAATCTCTGGAACTCAAGTGCTGGAGTTTTGGAGAAGGGGCGCATATGATGATGGTTGTGCTCATGGGCCCTCAAGTATCATCTTTTCAACAAGGGAGTATGAGCATGTAGTGACTGTGGCTACAGTACACCAAGCACTGCAGTTGCCTGAGAACTGCACTTATACAACTGTTGAGGAGCCAGTTCTTCAACTACTAATGGCCAGTCTGGGGTATGAAAAGACATTGGCAAAGCTGGGTCAATTGAAGAGATCAAACATAAGGAGGGAATGGAGTTTCTTCTCTGACTGCATTATGAAGGCTTTTGCAAACAAATGTTCTAATTTTGATGCAATCCCAATTCTCAGTCAACAAATCGGGTATGCTCTCATTAATCAAACTGATTTTAATTATGCAAGTGCTATTTTAGGGTTTATTGGAGATAGGATGACAGAAGATAGGAATACAGTTTACTTTGCTAGATTCTGACAGCTTATTTATAGTTTTTGTTGTTCTGATAAGCCCCAATTAGCTAGTGAGTCCATTTCACCATTCAGACTAGCTAAAAGAGCTTTTAATGACTTATTATCTACTGATAATAAGAAGGCTATGTTGAGACCCCTCCAAATTCCCATCTCTGTCAAACAAGCCTTAATAAACTATGATCCAGTTACATACACTGCACTATATCCTGATGTCCAACCATCTGAACCTCAACCTTCAGCACCTACCACCACTACACAAGAACCTCAAACTTTTCAACCACAACCAAAATCTACCATCAGGACATCTTTCAAACCATCTACTCAATCATCTCAACCTAAATCATCAGCACATACCATCAGACCTTCATCTTCAAGGCCAAAGAGGACAAAGTCTGTTCCTCAACCTCCTCAGAAGAGAAGGAAAATGATTCTCAGGGATAAATCTGACAGTGAACAGGAAGCACAGGTTCATGCTTTAAAACCTGTGACAACTGAAGCTGAGAATGTTACTTCTCAGAAAGAAACTGCAGCTCAAAGTTCTGATACTTTGAAGAGGAAATTTGTAAGTTCTGATGCTGCAACATCAACTCCTTCATTGGCAAGGAGATTGAAGGAAATGAGGGCAAAGAGGTATAATGCTAAATTTCCATCTGAAGATACAATTGAAGCTGAGGAAGGAGATCAGGGATCTCTGATCTCAAAAGAGCCAATTATAATTAAATCTCTACCGCCTCCAGCTAAAGACCAAGACACTGTTCCTGATACAGTGATTACACCTCCAGTCTCTCCTCTCCATGAAGATATTACAATTGAAGATTCAGGATTAAGTCCTGAAATTGATATCACTGGGTTGCACATTCAAACTGTTCTTTATTTGGAAGCTCCTACAGAAGCTCAACAATCTCCAGTTCAATCTCCAATCTTAAATGCTGAGATACCAACTCCACATGTTTCTCCAAAGCATGCTGAAAATCCTATAGTAGATGAGGTTAATCCTGAATATCCAGTTGCCTCACACACTATTTTTCTGTCAGAACATAATGAATCTTCTTCAAGTTCTGAACACACTGTTTCTGTTGAGACTCGAGCTCCCATTCTGGGAAGGAAGCACTGGTAAAGAAGTTTATTGAGCAGGATGCACCTATACCTTGGGAGGATACTCACAGGGGGGTTAAGTGGACCAAAAAGTGGATTGATTCTAATTTCATTCCAAGCTCTAACATTCTGACAGAGCATGTGTCAAAAGCTGATGAGTTATTGTCAAATTCTGATTTCAAGACACAGCTCAAGATCACTACTCTCTCTATCAAGCATCTTCAAGTCTTCACTCTCAAACTCAAGAAAATGTTGATAAGCTTCTAAAAAAGGCTCATAAGCTAGAAATGGAGACCAAGCTTGACAAAAAGAGGTTTATCAGACCTATTTCTGAAAAGGTAGAAGCAATTGAGAAAACTCAAGAGAAGCAACAGGCCCAAATTACTGAGGTTCTGGAAAATCAAGCTTCTCAACAGGCTCAATTGAATGAAATTCAAACTTCAGTAGAACTTCTTCTCTCACTCCTACTATCTGATGATGCCCAAAAGGGGGAGAAGATAGTTAAGTCCAAATGCTCAGATGATCAAATACTGAAGAAGACAGATGATGAAACTGATGACCAGGGAAACCCTAGTTAGGGTAGAGGTCAAGCTCAGAGTAAACAAAGCAACAAAGTGAAACTAAACTCTGATGCAAGCAAATCTTCTACTCAAAAGAAGACAAGTTCTGAAGCTGCTCAAACTAAAAATCTGATAGCAAGTACTGAAATTCAAAATTTGAGATCAAGTTCTGATGAGCAAAGTCTGACAAAGCCTGATGTTCTGATACAAGGTGGAAGTCAAGATTCTCAAAAGTTCATGCAAACTCTAAAGCTCAAGGGAAAGCAGACTACTGTCTACTACAAAGATCCCAAGATTCAGACACTTGATGAAGAAATTACTAGAAGATTGTTTCTGAAACATAATCCAGGAATGGATTTAGATAATCTCAAGGAGGAAGAAGCTAGATTTAAAGCTGAAAAGACAAATCTAAAGCCAAAAGCTTATGTTGCAAGAAAACCTCCAAGGCCTAAGGAGAAAGGCATTGTGATCAAAGAGAAGATAATTTCTGAGGCATTAAAGCCCAAAACAAGATCACAATTTGAGATTGATCTTAAATGGAAAGGAAAGGAAAAGGTTGATGAACCTACAAAGTTTCAAAAGAGGATAATACCTTCAGTTGTGATAGATCCTGCCTATCAAACTATAATTCATGATGATGATACTCTGACTGAAGAAGATGTTCAAACTCTGAAAAGAAAGAAGATTTCTGAAGAATCAATGACAACCTCTGACAAAGCTCAAGTTGTTCAGAGTAAAGAACAGCAAGCAAAAGCAAAAGCAGCAATATCTAATAAAGTGAAGAAGTCAAACTCTGACGGTGCTCAAGTTGATCTAGACAAAATGGAAGTAGCTGATAAAAAGAAACTTCTGTGAAAAAATGTCAAACCGTCAGATCCAAAGAAAAGCCAATTGTTGTCTGATTTCATGTCTATTGGGTTAAATGCTAGAGAACCAAGAGACAGGGCTGGACTAGGTTCTGTTGAAGCTAAAATCAAAACAGGACTTGAAGTTGCTAGAAGAGATCCATTTTTACTAACTGACAAACCTCTTGAAGAAGTTACTCAGAAACACCTTAACAAGGTTATATATGTTCAAGTGGTACTGGATGCTTATGATAAGCACAACATCAAAGAAAATATGATTCTATTTCTTGAAGATGGAAGGACATATCAGATGTCAGAATCAGATGTACTGAACAAAACTCTGAAAGAACTTCAATTCTTTCATTACCTTTTAGAGGTAAAGTCTAATATTACCAGGAGATGGTCAAACTTCATATTGAAGACCATCGGAGATAAAGCAAGAATTTCTGGTTCAAGATTTACAGAATTCATTCCATATATTATTGAAGATGATGGGAGTGAAATTCCTATGAAGAAGGATTCTGCTAAGCTTGAGGTAATACTGAAAGAGAAATGTCTATGCTATAATGAAGACTCTTCTCATCCTAGGGTAATAAGATTGGACAATGGTTTAGAAAGAAACCATATCTCTGCTTTAAGGACTGCAATCTATCAGATTGGGAGTCAGAATGAAGAGATGAAGCAAGTCAAGACTACACTCTCTCAGGTCCTGAGGATTAAAGAAGAAAAGCTAATATCACACTTTGTTAAGAATCATTATGGATTCAGATTGACTCAGTGAGATTGGTAAAAGCTACAAGGACTGTAAGTTGTAGTTAGTTATTCAGTTAAATTCTTTATGCATTTGAACTTAAATGTTTTTGACATCATCAAATCTATTAACTTGTATATTTTGCATAATTTACAAGTTGGGGGAGATTGTTAGATATATTTGATATGTCATGTCTAATATGTTTCAGGTTTAGTTTTCAGATCTTAACAAACAGGAAATATCAGGATTTACTGGAATCAGTACTTACTGGAAGTCAGAACTTCATATCAGAACTTAAGGTCATATTAGAACTTAAGTACGGGAGGACTTATAGTTAAGGAAGGAAGCTGATTTACAGTAGAAGATCGAGACTAAAACAAAAGAAGATATACATGGAAAGAATTAAAAGACTGGAAGACTTGTATAAGATATCTGATTGATATATTTTAGGAGACAGAATTATATTCCATATCAATTAGAAGTTATCTTGTAACTGTGTAGTATATAAACACAGACATAGGTTTACACTATATGTGTTATCATTATCGAGATACATTATTCATTGTAACCTAGTTGCTCTTAGTGATATTTATTCATCACTGAGAGAGAACAGTTCCATTGTAACAGAGTTTATTATATTGAATATATTTGTTTACTGTTACTTGTGTTCAAGATCGATTTGATTGTAATAACACTGTATTCAACCCCCTTCTACATTGTTGTGTGACCTAACAGTTTGAGTTTGAGATCGAAAAGAATGGTAGAGACATTCATTTTGAGTGGCTTTTATAGTTCTTACACCACTGTCAGGGTTTCCAATGATTAAGTCAGGTGTGTGTGACTTAGACCATTTTCTTGTAGATGGAAGTTGACTCCTTGAAAATGAAACTCCCCCTTGATCCATGAATTCTCCGTTATTTCTTTGACAAGTACCTCTATTGTTGCCTGATGCTCCCCCTGAATCAGTGTTCCCATTGTTATCAGCATTTGACTCATCAGAGTTTGAGGAATTTGAGTCTGATGATCTACCTACCGATGTTTCTTGAGTTGAGTCGCTTGTAGAAGTCTCTAGATTTGAATCATGTTGCTCCCCTCAACATATGCTTCAGTGTTAGAAGAATTTCCACTGTCATATGCGTCATCAGAGTTTTGAGTGATATCAGGATTTACTATATCCAGGATCAGGATTTAAAAGTTCAGCATAAGGTACTTCATTTTCAAATCTCAATTTGTCATGGTCATGTACATCTTCTAGACCTGCTATTTTTTTGTCATCAAAAGATACATGTATAGATTCCATGACTGTTCTTGTTCTTAGATTATAAACTCTGAAGAATTTTGTAGACAATGGATATCCCACAAAAATTCCTTCATCAGCTTTTAGATCAACCTTGGTCAGCTGCTCCGGATGAGTTTAAAGAACAAAACACTTTCAACCAAAAATGTGAAAGTACTTCAAATTTGGTTTTTTCCCTTCACCAACTCAAATGGAGTTTTTCCATGCATGTTGATCAATGTTGCATTTTGTGTAAAGCAAGCAGGTTGCACAACCTCAGCCCAGAAGTAGGTAGGCAATCTTGCTTCTTCTAGCATGGTTCTTGCAACTTCTATGAGGGTCCTATTATTTCTTTCGACAACTCTATTTTGTTGTGGAGTTCCAGGAGCAGAAAACTCTTGTTTTATCCCCTTGAGTTTGCAGAACTCTTCCATAGAGCTATTCTTGAATTCAGTTCCATTATCACTTCTAATGATCTTCACTTTGTATGTTGATCCTTTTTATAGCTCCCTCACATGATCAGGAAGAATGGATGGAGATTCATCCTTGGTGTGCAGAAAATACACCCATTGCATCTTGTATATTCACCAACAATTAAGAGTGCATACCTTTTCTTGGCAATTGACATAAAATTTACTGGTCCAAAGAGATTAATATGAAGTAGATGATATGATTCAAGAATGGAGGATTCAGTATTGTTAGATATATTTAATAATGTCATGGCTAATATGTTTTATGTTTAGCTTTCAGATCTTACTTGAACAGGATAAATCAGTACTTAACTGTTGATCAGTACTTATACTGGAAGTCAGGACTTAAGGATATCAGTACTTATGTTATCAGGAGATAATCATCAGAAGATAGATATCAGAACTTAAGTGCTGAAGGACGATCAGATAAGGACAGTAGCTGATTAAAGGAAAGAAGATCAAGATAAACATAAGAAGAGATATGCATGAAGAAGGAATTCTGTAAAGAATGGAATACTTGGAAGAAAAGATATCTGATTGATATATTTTAGAAAGCAGAATTATATTCACTACAAGAAAAATGTTAATAGACATCACACATTAGACATCGGTCACTGATGCCACTGATGTCTAAAGGATAATAGACATCACCCCGCATTTATTCGATATCTTTTTATTCTTAAGACATCGTTTATTTAAAAACCGATGTCTTAATTTCACTTTTTAAAAAATGAACACGCGACCTCCCAAATTTATTTCCCCCTTTAACCAAATTTTGACTCCCTCCCTACCCATTTTTCTTTTCCCCTTTACATTCAGATGCATTAAATAACAACTAAAAACAAACATTCTCTTATCATCTCTCTCGATTCCCTCTCTCTCACAGTTCTCTCTCACAACTCTCTCTCTCTCTCTCTCGCTCTCTCTTTCTCAAATCTCGCAATTAGAAACCCTAAATCTGGTGCTCTACTCACCCAATTACTCAACTCTGTTCTCTGGGCTTTTACCTCTCAAGTACTCATCCCAATTTGGCCATTTCAAACTCCAATTTGATGAGTGAATAAGGTCGGTTGGTTGGCTGGATTGGTTATTTTGAACCCAAATTCAGTGAGTAACTATAGTAGATTAACATTTATAAGCTTATTTAAATTTTGGATTTTTTAATCAAAACCCAAATTTTTAAATTGGGGTTCTACTTGTAATGTATTGTATTTATTATAAGCATCATATTCTGATTAAGAATTAATTTGTCAAGAACTTTAAATGCTTGTTGCTACCGTTTCTCTTGTGCAATACTTTTTTATATTTTCACCCTATATCTTGCATTTTTGACTCTGCAATACCTTGTTATTCGATTGTACTTGTTTTCGTTTATCATGATCTCTTGATGTACATGCCCGTATGATGTTAACACTCATTTTATATGCTTCTCGTGTGTGGATGGTGAATCTCTCATTCTCTCCTTTTCACTCTGAATCACACATCACCACAGACATGAAATTTTTGAATATCTCCACAAACAATATAGTGCCTACTGCCTACAAGTTCCTTATTTATGCAGTTATCCAACTTATTATATGATGATTTGCACGATAACTTTACGAGCTTGATGGTAGGAGGGCCATAACAATTTCTCATGGTGCTTCCTCTCCTAGCAGTTTATTACGGGTTATTAATCATCTGTGTTAATGTATAGCTGATTCTTTTTTAAATTTAGAGGTTTCGTTTGTTTCCCATGTAAATGTCATTTCCTAGAAAACATTTTCCGCATTTTTTAGCCTTCAGAAAGATGTGAATTATTAAGTGTCCAGTCTGTAAATCATAGATGTATCTAACATTTATCAAAGGCGTATTGGTAGTATGGGCGATGTAAACAACTCAAAGTTAAAGATTCTCTTTTTATCTTTCACAATCTTGGGGCACAACATCAAATTTGTGGCACTACAATAAAAGCTGTATTATGTATTTACAATAGTTTAAAAAAAGCATAGATGTTTGGTAGGCTACTAGAATTATATATGTTAAATCAGTTATGCAGTGAAATTCTTCAGTCTATGTGTTGACATATTAATCTAAAATAGATGTCGGTTTTATTTTATAAGTATGTAGGGCTGCTTTAAATATTGCACAAGCTCTTGAGTATTGTACAATGAAGGGACCTGCTCTGTACCATGATCTTAATGCTTATAGGGTAGTCTTTCATGACGTAATTAAACTGTTAGGATTATTTTGGTCATTTTAAACCTTTTATACCTTGGTGCTTCTGTTTTACTAACTTAATGTTACTGTATTTCATCATTTCACAGGATTGTAATCCAAGACTCTCCTGCTTTGGGTTGATGAAGAATAGTAGAGATGGAAAGAGTTACAGAACTAACCTAGCATTTACCCCACTCGAATATCTGATGACCGGTATTTATTCTCTGTAACATTTAATATTATCCTTGTAAATATTGTTTGATATTTTCCAGTTCTTGCTTACAATATCTAGCAGAATTTTTGTGTTGACTGAATTTTGTTTTGTTCCCTCCATCCCCCTAATTATGGTATTATAAGAAGCACTCAGTTGTTAACCTATACAAATTATATAAATAAACAGTATTAATAACTCTCAAATCAACTAATAAAACACACTAATAATTATTGAAAGTCTTACATCATAAGGCATATTATAGACGCTGGCATATTGATCGTACTTGAGCGTACTTGAGAACTCTCTAAAAATATAAAGTATCTAGATTGCATGAGATGATTAACCTTTACAAGTATTAAGTACAGAGTACACACATAATTTATTTATTTTTTGACACCATAGTACACATAATAATTCTTCTAAAAACATGATTGATACTTAATACACCTTCTAATATCAATTTATAAGATTTGGATTTAAATTATTTGACATACTTGTAAATAAACTTGTCTTACTAGTAATCTGTAGAAAAATTAAAATTAAAAAAATCAAGCTTTACAAAGAAAAAAGTTTCAAATTTCATATTTTGGTGTGAACATAGAGGAAGTTAAAAATACATGAAAGTTCATTTTGTTAGTTTGGCCCAGGTAATGTGAACATTAAGGATCTCCTCAGACCCTGGCACTTACAATTAGTTTCCTGTACCCATTTTCATTTCATTTTGTTATGGGCCTATTATGATATTTTGATAAGAAATATTTGAAGGAATTACCATGTTCAGTGTTTCCTGGCAGAATTGAATGGAGGCATTATTTTGTATGTAAAACTTCAAATTTTGTAGCAATCTTGCTGGTTGTGAAATAATTGGCTAGTGCACATAATGTATTCATAATGTGTTTCTTGAGACCAGCTTTGTTTTTCTGTAATAACATAGACTGTAAAATTTAAAATAGACATGTACTCTGGTTATTTCATATTCGTATTTAAGTGATTATGATATTCCATTTTAAGTTTTAACTGCCACTTAATGCTCGGATATTGTGTCATTGTAGTGTGAAAGACATGTATTTCTTAAATCATTTAAAGATTTATTTTTGTATGTATTTGATGTGGTGTTACCTAATACCAAGTTTTGGGGTTTTCATTTATAGACGCTGGCCAAAGTTTAAGTTGGGATACACCAAATGTAGAGATGTTGGTTGATTTTTTGAATAATTATCAGAACTGAGATCCTTCCTACATAAGGCAGAGGACATCGCATACCAAGCTACTACATATGTTTCGTCTCGAATGACGTACCAGCTTAAACAGTTGGATTCTTAGTTTTCTTACAACTTCTATCATATGTCCCGTGCTAGAGTGTATTGATGATGATAGATGTGTTGGTTGAATGACAATTAGTTGAATGTATTTTATGAATGGTGCAATGGACAGATGTTTTGTGACTGCAAGGTTTTTAATTTTGTTTATACATCAATTTTCTTGTAACAAAACTGATGTCTAATAATTCAATATACATCACTTTTATTGTGGAAATGCTTATGTGAAAGAATAAAATATACATCACTTTTGTTGTGTTAAAAGCAATGTTTAAACATACAATAGAAATTAGTTTTTTTGCGTTGAAATTGATGTCTAAAAAATTGATAGACATCACAGTTTCTGAAAGAAATCGATGTCTAATAGGCTGAAAGACATCGGTGTATGGCCGATGTCTAGAATAGACATCACCGACATCAACATCAGTTGTAAAACAACATAGACATCGGTCAAAAACCGATGTCTATGGACATTTTTCTTGTAGTGATTCCATATCAATTAGTGATTATCTTGTAACTGTGTAGTATATAAACACAGACATAGGGTTTATACTATAAGTGTTATCATTATTCAAGAAGATTATTCATTGTAACCCTAGCAGCTCTCGTGATATTCTTCATCACTGAGAGGTAACAGTTCCATACTGTAACAAAGTTTATTGTTTCAATAAAGTTTGTTTTCTGTTACTTAAGTTCTTAAAGTTCGATTTGAGTGTACTATACACTGTATTCACCCCCTCTACAGTGTGTGTGTGGCCTAACAAGTGGTATCAGAGCCTATCTGTTAACACACATACAGTTAAAGATCCAAACACAATCATGTCGGACACAGAAACTCCAACTAAGCCTACCAAAACTGAGGAACCACCAAAGACACAAATTCAGAGTCGGTATGAGACCATCAGAGTTCCCATACTGAGACCATCTGAATATCCCATATGGAAGGTAAGGATGACCATGTTCCTGGAAGCAACAGATCCAGAATACCTTGATAGAATCAAGGAAGGCCCTCACAAACCAACCAAGCTCGCTGTTGCAGTTGCAGGTGAAGCAGCAAAGACCATACCAAAGGAGAAGAGTGATTATACTGCTGAAGATATATCATCAATTGCTAAGGATGCCAAGGTACGACACTTACTGCATAGTGCCATTGATAATGTAATGTCAAACAGGGTAATCAACTACAAGACTGCTAAGGAGATATGGGATGCTCTGGAAACAAGGTGTCAGGGAACGGAGATAATTAAGAAGAACAGGAAGACAATACTCACTCAAGAGTATGAACACTTTGACTCAAAGACTAATGAGTCATTGAATGATTTATATGATAGATTTGTCAAACTTTTGAATGATTTTTCATTGATTAATAAAGAGTATGATCTTGAAGATTCAAACCTTAAGTTCCTGTTAGCTCTTCCTGAATGCTGGGATTTGAAGGCAACGACAATAAGAGACAACTATAATCTTGATGAAACAACTCTTGACGAAATCTATGGTATGCTCAAGACTCATGAGCTTGAGATGGAACAAAGAAGCAAGAGGAAAGGAGGAAAGTCAAGGACAGTTGCTCTTAAGGCTGAAGAAGAATCCCCCAAAGCAGCTTCCTCAAAGAAAGACAAGGGTAAAGCTCTTTTCATAAAGTCTGATACTGAGTCATCAAGTTCTGAGAGTGATGATGACTCAGATTCTGAAAGCTTGCCTGAGACTGATGCTGATGAGGAGATGATGAAGCTGTGTGCTCTTATGGTGAAAGGAATCACAAAGTTTGCATACAGGAAGTTCAGGAAGGGAAAGAAGTTTTCCAGGAAAGGCATAAGTTCTGATAAGAAGAATTTCAGAAGATCTGAAGGCAGAGGAGGAAAGTCTGACAGAGGAGATTACACCAATGTTAAATGCTATAACTGTGGTGAGAAAGGCCACATATCTTCTGATTGCAAGAAGGTAAAGGGTGACAAAGACAAGGCTCTTGTCACAAAGCAGAAAAGCTGGACAGACACCTCAGACTCTGAAAGTGAGGAGAACTATGCATTGATGGCAAATGCTGATAAATCAAGTGCAGAGAGCAGTTCTGAAGCTGCTGAAACAAAGGTACCTCAGACTACTTATGCTTTTCATACTGATGATATTAATGAGTTGAGAAGATATCTTAAAACCATGTTTGTTAGTTATAGAGATCAAACTTTAACATGTGAGAGATTAACTTCTGAAAATCTTGCATTTAAGAAAAGAAATGATTTCTTAGAAAAAGAGTTAGTCATGTTCCATCAAACTCAGAAGGATAGAGATGATGCCTTTTATGTTAGGGATGAAGTGCTAAAAATGAATGAATCTCTAAAAATTGAGTTAGAAAAGGAAAGAGAGATTATCAGGACTTGGACTAACTCTGGAAAAACAACTCAAAATTTGCTAAGTAGTGGAAACTGGAAAGAGGGCTTAGGTTATGGAGAAGATAAGAATGATAAAGGAACTGAAGAAATTAAGCCTGTTGATAAGCAAAAGCCAAAGTTAAAACCTGTTAAGTTTGTAACTGTAAAGTCTGAAAATGAGAAATCAGAAGTTACAAAGGAATTAACTTCTGACAAACTAAAACAGGAAAAGACAGCTGAAGTGAACATAGGCTTAATGACAAAGATGCAGCTTAAGCATAAGCTGAAAGATGTTAAGAATGCAAACAAGGTAAAATCACCTAGGAAAAATAGGAATGGAAAGGAAGGTGTGAATAAAAGCAATAATTATAAACCTGTTCCTGATGCTTCTAGGAAAACATGTCATAACTGTGGAAGTTCTAACCATCTGGCTTCTTTTTACAGGAAGAATAAGAATATTAACTCCTTACCTTCAAAATCAGGAGTTAAGAGTCAGTCTGTTAGATACAAACCACAAAATCCTTGTTTTCATTGTGGTAGTTTATGGCATTCCATTTATACTTGTAAGGAATATCATAGCTTGTACTATGATTATTATCAAATAAAACCTTCTTTGAAGAAAGTTTCCATTGTTCCTTCTAGTGTAAATTCTGATTCAAAGTCTGATAGTGTAAGTTCTGATAAGAAAAATGTTAACATAAACTCTGATGCTAAATCCGCTGCAAATGTTAACAAACTTAAAAAGGCCAAAGGATCCAAGCAAGTCTGGGTCCTTAAAACTAATAATTAGTGGTCTTTGTGATTGCAGGGCAACAGGAAAAATATTCTAGTTCTGGACAGTGGATGTTCAGGACATATGACTGGAAATTAGGCCCTGCTATCAGACTTTGTGGAGAAAGCTGGCCCAAGTGTTTCTTATGGAGATGGCAACATTGGAAAAACATTGGGATATGGAAATATCAATCTTGGAAATGTCATAATTAAAGAAGTAGCTCTGGTCTCAGGACTTAAACACAACCTACTGAGTATAAGTCAAATCTGTGACAGAGGTTATCATGTTGATTTCTTTGAAGAACACTATGAAATTGTGAGTAAATCTAAAGGCAAAGTTGTTCTGAAAGGATATAGGCGTGGTAACATTTATGAAGCTAAGCTTTCAACAAGTACTGATGGTTCTGCAATCTGTCTGATGAGTAGAACATCAATTGAAGAAAGCTGGAATTGACACAAGAAACTCTCTCATTTAAATTTCAATAATATAAATGAACTGGTCAAGAAAGATCTTGTGAGAGGATTGCCAAAAACAGTATTTGCTCCTGATGGTCTTTGTGATTCCTGTCAGAAAGCCAAACAAAGAAAATCTTCATTCAAGAGCAAGACTGAATCATCAATTCTTGAGCCTTATCATCTACTACATGTTGATCTATTTGGTCCAGTAAATGTCGTGTCTATTACAAAGAAGAAGTATGCGTTGGTCATAGTGGATGAGTTCACCAGATACACATGGGTGTATTTCTTGCACACAAAAAGTGAAACTGCATCTATCTTGATTGATCATGTCAAACAGCTAGATAAAATGGTCAAAGATTCTGTGAAAATTTTAAGGAGTGATAATGGCACTGAGTTCAAGAATTTGATAATGGAAGAGTCCTGCAAAAACCATGGAATAAAGCAGGAATTTTCAGCTCCTGGAACTCCACAACAGAATGGAGTTGTTGAAAGAAAGAATAGGACTCTCATTGAAGCTGCACATACAATGCTTGAAGAAGCGAAGCTTCCAACCTATTTCTGGGCTGAAGCTGTGTAGACTGTTTGTTTTACTCAAAATGCAACACTCATTAACAAGCATGGAAAAACACCATATGAGATGGTGAAGAAAAAGAAGCCAAATCTGAAATATTTTCATATATTTGGATGCAAGTGTTTTGTTCTCAAGACTCATCCTGAACAGCTATCAAAGTTTGATCTAAAAGTTGATGAAGGAATCTTTGTTGGATATCCACTTTCCACAAAAGCCTTTAGAGTCTATAATTTGAGAACAAAAGTGGTCATGGAATCTATCAATGTCTCTTTTGATGACAAGAAGATTACTGGTCTTGAAGATTTTATTGACCATGATCAGCTGAGATTTGAAAATGAAGACTCAAATTCTGATACTGAAAATCCTGACAGTCTAAGTCCTGATACTGTAAACTCTGATGGATTAAACTCTGATGTTATTGAAACTGTGGTAACTACGTCAAAGGAAGATGCACCTATGCAGGGGGAGCATACTCAAGATCCTACCTCATCTCAAGAAACATCAGAACATGCACCTGGCTCTTCAAGTTCTGATTCGTCAAGTTCTGATAAGCCAAGTTCTGATAGTGCTGAAAATCTAAATACTGAAGAATCCAACTCAGAGAGCATAGTTTCAGGGGGAGCATCAGAAAATGAAAATGAAGATAGCATGGATCATGGGGGAGCATCCAGTTCTAGAGACAACCTTCCATCTGCAAGGAAGTGGACAAAATCACATACACCTGATTTGATAATTGGAAATCCTGATGCAGGTGTCAGAACTAGAATAGGTACTTCAAATGAATGTCTCTACAATTCTTTTCTCTCTCAGACTGAGCCAAAGAAAGTTGAAGAAGCTCTTCAAGATGCTGATTGGGTGTAAGCAATGCAGGAAGAGTTAAATGAATTTGAAAGAAACAAAGTCTGGACCCTAGTGCCAAGACCAAAGAATAGATCTGTTGTTGGTACAAAATGGGTATTCAGAAACAAAACTGACAGTGATGGCATAATTACAAGGAATAAGGCAAGACTGGTTGCAAAAGGATATTCTCAACATGAAGGAATTGATTATGATGAAACATTTGCACCAGTTGCTAGGTTAGAAGCCATAAGGATATTTTTGGCTTATGCTGCTCACAAAAAGTTTACTGTCTTTCAAATGGATGTGAAAAGTGCTTTTCTCAATGGAGAATTGGAGGAGGAGGTATATGTTGAACAACCTCCAGACTTTGTAGATACCAAACATCCAGATTATATCTACAGGCTTGATAAAGCACTTTATGGACTTAAGCAAGCTCCTAGAGCATGGTATGAGACTTTAGCTCAGTTTCTTCTGGAAAGTGGATTCAGCAGAGGAACAATAGACAAAACACTTTTCTATCTCAACCATGGAAAAGACCTACTTCTTGTCCAGATTTATGTTGATGATATCATCTTTGGATCTACAAATGACAGACTTTGCAAGAAGTTTGCCAAACTGATGCAGTCAAGATATCAGATGAGTATGATGGGGGAACTTAGCTACTTTCTGGGCCTTCAAGTCAAGCAGAATGAAGAAGGCACTTTCATTTGTCAATCTAAGTACACCAGAAACTTGCTGAAGAAATTTGGAATGCAAGATTGTTCAAGTACATCCACTCCCATGGTCACTGCAACAAAACTGGATAAGTATACTGGTAAATCAGTAGATATTACTGACTACAGAGGTATGATTGGCTCTCTACTCTATCTAACTGCTAGTAGACCTGATATCATGTATGCTACCTGTCTTTGTGCAAGATTTCAAGCAGATCCTAGAGAACCTCACTTAACAGCTGTGAAAAGAATCTTTAAATATCTTAAAGGAACAGCTGATCTGGGATTGTGGTATCCTAGAGAATCAGACTTTAAACTAATAGGTTACTCAGATGCAGATTTTGCAGGCTGCAAAATTGACAGAAAAAGCACAAGTGGAAGCTGCCAATTTCTTGGAGGCAGATTGGTTTCTTGGTTCAGCAAGAAACAAAAGTCAATTTCCACATCAACTGCAGAAGCAGAGTATATTGCTGCAGGAAGCTGTTGTGCACAGATTCTTTGGATGAAGAATCAGTTACTGGATTATGGGTTAACATATTTCAAAATCCTTATTTACTGTGATAATCAAAGTGCTATTGCTATGACAGGTAATCCAGTTCAACACTCTATGACAAAGCACATCAGCATCAGGTACCACTTCATCAGGGAACATATGGATGAAGGTAAAGTGGAATTGCATTTTGTTCCCACAGATCAACAACTAGCAGATATCTTCACAAAACCACTGTGTGAAGCTACTTTTACAAGATTGGTAAATGAACTTGGAATGGTTTCAGGTTCTTTCTCTAAATCTGCTTAGTCTTGTTCTGTGTTATCAGACTTTATGCTCAGTATTTACAGAATTAATCTCATTGTGTATTTTGTGCTTAATTGATAAATGTTTTTAAGTACTGACTGTTGTCTGATATATATTTCTCAACTCTGATAAGTGATATGTCTGTTTAAGTAATTTTTCAATCCTATGAGGATAACTGTGCTAGATACTGACCTAGTAGTCTTCAATAAACAAATGATTCCATGTAAGAAGTAATTATTTCTGTGGAAATCTTATGACACCAGCAAATTCTGATAATTGAGCTTAGTTGAGTTTACTTTGTTTATCTTATTACTAAGTCACAAATTAGAATAATGCTACTCATCTGTTAAGTTCTTATTCTAGTAAAACTGCTGAATGTACTAAGTGCTCATAAACCTCACTTATCAAAAGAAAAAGAAAAAGAATTAAAGAATAACATCAGGTACTCCTTTGAGATCTAGAGTAAAAATGTGGAAGGGACGACCCAAGTGCATTGCTGGTATTAAGTAAATATGCATTAGAAAAGCAAAATATTTTCTTGGTGACTTTTCACACTCTACGATTACTGGAGAAATACACTGATAAAAGCATAAATTCTGATACGCAGTCGTGACTCACTTACACTGAGAAGCCACTGTAACATAGAATTTGAAAAGATGCATAAAATTAGCACAAAACAGTTGAGGTGGACTCATGCATGACCTCATTCATCAGTAGGTTTCAGGATAATGACAGCTCTTTAGCAAAATTTTAATTATGCCTCATTTCTAAGATGTACTGAAGTGAATCAGACTTTACTCTTTGTCTGTTATTTAGCTTAATACACACACTAATCACTCCATATGAATGATGAAAATTACTGTGGTGGTCTATGTTATTTTAGATAAACAGTCACTGTGTCACTTCGCACAAATTCTGAGGACAAGTTCTAGTTACATGTTCTGATGATTAAGTTCTGAAGTCTATAACTCAGAACTTGTATGAGGATTTACTAAGATGGGCATTCCTTTTTCGAGTTAAGAAATTATGTTCTGATGACTGTTAAGTTCTGGTATAGGTCTAAGTTCTGATTTCTCAGTCTAATCCTTTACTTGGCTTATCTGTGAATAAAATTTGGTAACAGTCTCAGTTCGAACTAGAATATGTTGAAGTGGAAGATTAATAGTCACTATGATTAGGATTAATGGTATTCGTACTTGAACAGTCCACTGTTACTTGTTTCTTGTGCGTTTTAAACCATGTTAACTCTTTCCAATGAATGTTATTCTTTTTCAAAGTCTAGGGAGACGAGGTAGAATTAATTCTACCTGTCAGCATTCAATTTCTTTGCGTCTTCTGGCATTCTCTTGCCTATATAAGCAACCACTTTACATCAGCCTTCCCATCACACTTTTATCACAAACTCACTCTCGTTTTTCATTTATCATCACAAATGACTGTATTTGGCTGGTTCTACAATTATGGTGATGCGACTGTGCATGTCTTTTTGAATGGAATTCCAACTCCATACCCTATCACCAACATTCCTCACAATCTCTGAATTCAATTTCCAGAGGTTATCAAACGTGAACTGGTGGCCGTTCGAAGAGAACTTCATCTTCATCGTCTTCGCCAGTAAGAGCGAATCATCCGACTCGCCATTCTGTTTGTCGAGAGTAGGAAGAAGAAGATGACTTAATCTCGTCTTCTTCCTGTTTTTCTTCATCATCAGCTTTGTCAGGCTTCTTAGCTAGGACTAAGGCTGTTGATGTTAGGTTTAGAAGCTTAGGGAAAATCTTGTATAAGTATTGATGTAATTTCCATTTCATGAATGTATTGTCTTGATATATTAATGAAAGTTGTTTTTACTTCAAGATTTTGTCTCTGAGTTATTTTATCTTTTGTTGATAAATCCTGATTGATATTTTGATAACCATATAAATTTCGTTTTATATTAAGTTCTGATTCATTTTCAGCACTTACTTATCTAATTTATCTTGGTCATTTTCATGTGATTTATTTTCAGAATATTAATGATGCAGTGAAAAATAATTCAATCAGTGATAACGGTTTAAATTTTGAATTAAAACTGTTTCTCTTGATAAATGGAACGGTTTTTCCTTGAAACTAGGCAAATGGGTAAGTAATGATTCCTGTTTTCTCGAACCCAGTAACTGTCCGTTATTACTGCATGTCTAACAGGTGTCTAACGGTAACATTTTTATTCAGAGTATAAGTACAACAGAGAGAGGATTTCTTTAATCTTTTATTTCCTTCATATTTTTTTTCTCTCTACTTACTCTCCTTCTTCTCACGTTGGTTTTTCATACAGACATTTTATTAAACACCTAACAGGCACTTTTGAATCTCAATTTTTCACATGGCACCAAAGGATTTAATCATTAATGGAGCTAAGTTTGTTCCAAACAACTATGTTGCAATTCTTGATCATGCTGAAGCTCCATCTGAATTGCATTTTGTGCAAGATCTTCTTGCACACAGTGAGATTGGGTACGCATTAACACAGCCTGAAGTCTTTTCGAGTCAACAAGTTCTGACATTTTGGCGGACTGGGCACTTTGATGATGGTGGTAAATATGGCACTCCCAGTATTGTTTTTGAAGTGGGTGATTCATCTTATGTAGTCACTCCTGGTACAATACGCAAAGCTCTACATCTCCCAGAAAATTGTACTTTTTCAACTCCAGAGGAATCAACACTTCAGGAGTTAATGGCTGATTTGGGATATGAACAGAGTTTGGCAAAGCTTGGGCAGTTAAAAAGGGCTAATATCAGAAGAGAATGGAGTTTCTTCTTTGACTGCATCACCAAAGCTTTTGGGAACAAATGTTCGAATTTTAATGCTATCCCAATTCTGAGTCAGCACATAGGGTATGCTATTATTCATCAAACTCATTTTGATTTTGCAACTGGAATAATTGGTTTTATTGGGGATAGGATGACAGAGGATAGAAATATTGTCTATTTTGCTAGATTCTGTCAACTTCTATATACTTTTTGTACTGATGAACCTCAATTAGTCAGTTCCTCAACCCCACCTTTTAGAGTTGCAAAACGATACTTTAATGATCTGGTAAATGCTGATACTAAGAAAACAGTGGTTAGACCATTACAGAGTCTGTAAAACAGATCCTAGTACATGCTGATCTTGATACTTATAGATTTGTTTACTCTGATGTCCAACCAACCACAAACACCCAACAACCATCATCCTCAGCACCTACCACTCATTCTGCTCAACCTACCCTCAGAACATATCTCAAATCCTATCTCTCCACTTCACAGACTGCTCAACCTTCATCTTCAGCACCTACTGTGAAGCCTTCATCTTTCAAGCCAAAGAGGACAAAGAATGTTCCTCAAACACCTCAAAAGAGAAGGAGGATTGCATTGAGAGATGAATCTGATTCTGAGGAACCGGTTCCTTCTAGAGAACCTGTTGTTTCTGAAGCTGAGAAAGAGATTTCTCAGAAGGATTCTGAAATTGGGGGTTCAAGGCTTCTCAAGAGGCTTAGACGAATGACAGTTCCTGAAACTCCCAAGAAATCCAAATCAACAAAGAAGTACAAGAAACAGAGGGCACAAAGGCCAGTTTCAGATGATGAAGAGGAAGCAGCTAAGGAAGGGGATCAGGAATCTCTGATCTCACAAGACAAGGAATTTGCTCCAGTCACTTCTTCTCCATCAACTCCATCTCAGGAAGCTGTATCTGACAAGGCTAACTCACCATCTGTGTCTCTTGTTGATCCAGGCACAAGTGCTGATATTGATGTTCAACACTTGGTTGTGTCTGAAGTATTTCTCTTAGAAGCTCCAACAGCACCAAATCCTTCACCAACACTGTTACTGATGCTGTTCAAACTCCAGAATTATCTAAGACACCTTCTCTGCATCTAGATACTGATGATCAGACTTTAGGTGAGCATCAGGATATGGCTGTTCATCAGAACTTAGTATCCGATCAGCAATTAGAGGATGCTGAAGCCTCCATTGCTACTCACACTGTTGTTTTATCAGAGGATACTGATTCTGTAAGTTATGATGCTGCACATGATGGAGATACTGGTGATGCTGCTCAAACTGCTCATATTGTAGATACTGATACAGTCGGTCCTTCCGGACATACTCCTCAACAGACTCTTCCTAAGTCTGAATTGGTTAAGCAGTTTATTACCGGGGAAGCACCAGTACCTTGGAGTGAAACTCCTGCAGGTCAGGAGTGGACTAAGGAATGGAACTCAGTTTCATGTGTTCCAACTGAAAAACATCTTGCTGAGCACTTGACTAAAGCTGATGAAATGTTAAATTCTGATGATTTCAAAACTCAGCTTAGAGTCACTGCATTGAGTAATAAACATTTACAAGGTCTTCATTCAACTACTCATGCAGAGCTACACAAGATTCAGGAGAACTTTATCAAACAGGAACAAGTTTGAAAAATTGATAAGAAAAAGTTCTTCCAACCTACCATTGACAGGATTGCTTATATTGAGAAGACTCAAGATCATCAACAAGCTCAGATTGATGCAATTCTGACAAATCAAGCTTCTCAGCAATCACAACTAACTGAAATCCAATCCTCAGTGGAATTGCTTCTCTCTCTTCTACTACCTGCTGATGCCAAAAAGGGGGAGAAGGTAATTAAGTCCAAATGCAAAACTATCAAGACACTGCAAGGAAAGGATGATGGAAATGATGACCAAGGATACTCTGGAATGGGTAGCGGTCATAGTCAAGGTAGAAGGTTTACATCAAGACAAGCTAGTCTCAGGACAAGTTCTGATACTAGGAAAAGAATAAGTTCTGCTGCTGGTAAAAAGTTAAGTTCTGATGAACTTTTAGATCTTGATGAGGAAATGTCAAGACGATTATTTCTTCAAGAAAATCCAGGAATGGACTTAGAAAGTTTAAAGGAAGAAGAAGCCAGACTTAAATCAGAGAAAGTCACATCTAAATATGAAGCTTCTGGTAAAAAGTCACTTCCAAAACTCAAAGGCATTGTGATCAAAGAAAGGACACATACTGAAGCAACATTGGCTAGATCACAACCACAGATAGATCCAAGATCCAAGGGTAAAGAAAAGGTTGGTGAACCTATCAAGGTTTATGTACCTCCTAAGGAAGAAGAAATTACTGATGTAAAGGATGATCTTGCTCTGACTTCAAGAAAAGTTCTTAAAACAACCTCTGACATGGCTCAAGTTGTTCAGAGTCAAGAAATTGTAAGTTCTGATATTCAGAAGAAGCAAGTAACCTCTGACATAGCTCAAGTTAACTTGATATTAGAAAATAGATCAAAGACACTCCTACCAGGATTCACTAAAGCAAAACAGACTCAATCTTTGAAGACTACTGCAAGTGGTTTTGAAGCAAGAGTAGTCACTGGAAAGGAAGCAAGAGATAAAACTGGATTGGGAAGTGCTGATGAAAGAAGAGTACACAACACTACCAATGATCCAACTTCCTTGAGTGAACCGGGTATTGGAGCAACTCCTGAGAGATTGAATCAACTGGAATCTTTATAGATGGTTTACCATACCTACTTGAAAGAATACATCATGTTGTATTTCATGACAGATGGTAGGGTTTATCATATAAGACAAAATGCCATTCCATTGAAGTATTTTGAAGAATTGGAGCATGTACTTTTCTTACTTCAAGTGGATGACAGAATAACAGGGACTGCTGCAAACTACTTAAAAGAACAGATTCAGAGACAGAAAAGGCTTTATTCTGTTAAGTCTGACAGCACATATGTTCCAAAGTACAGAGATCACAATGGTGATATTGTTGATATGAAGCCTAATACTGCACATATCAGAACATATCTTGGTATTAAGGGACTTGAATTCAATCTGGAGTCTGACAAAGCTTATGTCATAAGACTAGATCAGGAGTTGAGAAAATCAAAGATCAATGATCTCAGAGCTGCAATCTTTCAAACTGGTGAAGATACTGCAGAGCTTAAAGATGTCAAAAGGAGAATGATTGATGAACTCAGATATGCTGAAAAATGTTTGTTGAAGAACTATCTCAGAACAACTCATGACATCAGAGAGATCAGAAAATAATGAAGCCAATTCGAAGATCTACAACTGCTTAAATTCTGATATTTATATAGACTGAAGTTGTTATCAGAAGTTGAATATTGGTAAAGCTTTAAGGACTGTAAGTTGTAGTTATCTAGTCTAATTCTCATGCATTTGTACTTAATATTTTTGACATCATCAAATATCTGTTAAACTTGTATATTATGCTAATTTACAAGTTGGGGGAGATTGTTAGATATATTTGATAATGTCATGGCTAATATGTTTTATGTTTAGCTTTCAGATCTTACTTGAAGAGGATAAATCAGTACTTAACTGTTGATCAGTACTTATACTAGAAGTCAGGACTTAAGGATATCAGTACTTATGTTATCAGGAGATAATCATCAGAAGATAGATATCAGAACTTAAGTGTTGAAGGACAATCAGATAAGGACAGTAGCTGATTAAAGGAAAGAAGATCAAGATAAACATAAGAAGAGATATGCATGAAGAAGGAATTCTATAAAGAATGGAATACTTGGAAGAAAAGATATCTGATTGATATATTTTAGGAAGCAGAATTATATTCCATATCAATTAGTGATTATCTTGTAACTGTGTAGCATATAAACACAGACATAGGGTTTACACTATAAGTGTTATCATTATTCGGGAAGATTATTCATTGTAACCCTAGCAGCTCTTGTGATATTGTTCATCACTGAGAGGTAACAGTTCCATACTGTAACAGAGTTTATTGTTTCAATAAAGTTTGTTTTATGTTACTTAAGTTCTTAAAGTTCGATTTGAGTGTACTATACACTGTATTCACCCCCTCTACAGTGTGTGTGTGACCTAACACGTATTACTCTTGAAAGATGTTTTCCTTTGATTGGATTTCTGGCATGAGTCACATAAGCCATCAGGAGTAAACACTGCATTGGGCAATCCTCTCACAAGATCTTTTCTCACAAGTTCATTGATATTGTTGAAATTAAGGTGAGAAAGTCTTTTATTGCTAGTTCCAGCTGTCTTCCGCAGATGCTCTACTTATTAGACAAACTTATTATTCATCAATGATTGTGGAGACCCTAGCTTCATATAAACTACCATTCCTTACACAAGTCATTTCAATCTTGCCATCAGACTTATTGACAATTTCACAATGCCCCTCATAGAAATTGACATGGTAACCTCTATCGCAGATTTGACTCACACTGATCAGATTATGCTTGAGTCCTGCAACTAGAGCTACATTTTTAATGATGACATTTCCAACTTTGATTTTTCCATATCCCAAGATTTTTCCTAAGTTTCCATCTCCGTAAGAAACACGTGGGCCAGCTTTCTCCTCAAATTTTGATAGCATAGATTTATAACCAGTCATGTGTCCTGATCATCCATTGTCCAAGATTAGAGTATTCCTCTTGTTACCTTGCAATCAGTAATTGAAATCAGTTAGTGTTTTTAAGGACCCAGACTTGCTTGGATCCTTTGGCCTTTTCAAGTTTATTAACATATGCAGTAGAAGACTTTTTATCAGGGTTAATATTAACATCGATACTATCAGTATTTATACATGCAGAAATAGATTTTTCGTTAATTAAAGAGGGTCAGTTTATAATAATCATAATACAAATTGTGATACTCTTTACATGTTTAAATAGAGTCCCAAACACTACCACAATGAAAACAAGGACTCTATGATTTATATCTAACTGTTCTATTCCTAAACTCTTATTTGGAAGGAACATTATTATCTCTTTATTCTTTCTGCAAGAATTAGCAAGATGATTAGTACCACCAAAGTTCAAACAGGCCTTTCTAGGTGCATTGGGAGAAGTTACATAATTACCATTTTTATTGACACCTACTTTGCCATTCCTATTTTTCCTAGGCCTTTTCTTCTTTTGTTTCATGTTTAAATCCTTCATCTTTTGCTTAAGCATTTTCTAAGTCATTGAACCAATATTTACTAATTTTGTGTGAACCTGTTCACTCTTATCAGTTTTTAAGTTTGATCTAGGTGCTGAGGTTGACTTTCCTTATAGATTGACTTGACACTATTAGCACTTGGATAATTAAACTTAATGGTCTTTATTTGAACCTTGTTCAGTTTGACCTTACTATCACTATTTACTGGTTTTATTTTCTCAGTTTCTTTTTTAATTTCTTATTAGAATTAGCACTACAAGAAAAAAAGGGTGACACAACGGTTTTTAACCATTTTCTAATACCCCTCAATACTGTTGAGTATTGAGGCATCGTCTGATACACGTATCAAACAACGGTACCCGTCCGTTATCTGACTTAACTGAAGACAACAAAAAGCCATAAGGAAGCATCGTTAGAAGGTTGGATTAGACAATGTATCTTATTACAGAGGGTTGTAAGATAGTATATTAGTCATGCGGTTTTTAGAAGGATAACAGCCTCTGAAATCATTAACACAACGGTTCTTTAAAAAAACCATTGTACTACTCTCTTATAGTCAACAGTTTCTTAAAATGAACTGTTTTAAAATATTATATTACACAAGCGTTTGTTTGATGCATACAAAGATCTGATATCTTTCACTCAACGGTTTCTATGAAAAGAAACGTTGTCCTTATTTCCTATAGTCAACAGCTTCTAAAACATGACATGTTGTCTTAAATGACTTACCACAATGGATTACATAATGGAACTAACATATTCTGCTTGTTTAAATTTTTAACAAACAATATTTTATGAAACTCAAATTGTTATGAGCTAGTTTATCAAATTATATAATTTTAACAAATATTATTTTCATTCTATATAAAGCAGTTGCAAATACAAATTGCAAAGTCAAAACCCAACCATTCAAATATGTACAATACAGTAATACAAATTGCAAAGTTAAATACAAAATACCACATTTATCTTATCATAAGAAATTATTTTCACTACAATGCCATGACATTATTTTTACTAAAAATGTGGCATTTGATGTGCACACCTCCCATAGGCTGAGAATTTTTTTGAGTAATGGTGGAAAAGGGTTCAATGGTTGTCACACATCCAGGTGCTAACTGCTGATCCTGAATCAGTACTCACTCCTCCTGACCTTGAACTCCCCTTTATATAAAACAAACCAGCCAACCCATGAATAAAATGATTCCAAAAGGGTACCTGCACGAATTCCACAAAAGTACGCTTTTCTACCAAAGTAAAATGAATATAAATTCAAAGCTAGTAACATAAAAAGAGATAATACATAAGAAATCATTATGAGAAGTACTACTTATATTATGGTCCTTGTTACAGTTTTGATTTTAAAGTTCTTTACATGAAGAGGAAAAAAACCCCACATACAAGTTAAAAAAATAAAAATAAAGGTCAAAGATAAAAGTGATGAAGATTTAAACTAACCCTGGAGTTTGTTGAAGTTTCATAGGCCAGGAAAGAAACATTTTCAATGTTGCTGCATGTTTAGCTGTATAAAATCCTGCAGAAAATCACAAAAGCCCACAAAATCTCTAAGAATCAGCAAAAACTAAAGAGCATTTCAAGAAAACTCAAGTAAATATTGTGACGGCCTCAACCCTGGGGTCAGGAGTTGACGTCACTATATACCAATAATAAATATACAGGCAAGACACGACCATGTCAAGGCAATTCTATCAAAACATTTAATAGATGCCAGGGTAACACCGTCGGAACCCTCGACTGACTCTAAAGGTTTGCTCCTCTATATAAGTTGCTGACTCACACTTAAGGACTCACATTATCACCTACTCGACACAATCCCTAACCTGAATCAGGGACTTGAACCTGTAGCTCTGATACCAACTGTGACGGCCTCAACCCTGGGGTCAGGAGTTGACGTCACTATATACCATTACCAAAATATAAACAACATAATTATTATTAAAATATACTAACTTGACCCTAAACCAAGATCTGATGCAGGTTCAAGTATAATTCAGGTTCTCACTATTACAAACTTTTTATTCAACATCTAACACACACTAACTTTATACAGCAACTCCTCAGACCTCATGGCCTGATAAAAACTACCTTAGAGGAGCCGGGTCCAGTAGGGGCGGGAACATGGGTCGGTCTGACTGGTCTTCTAGGCATCTGCGAGATATACATAACAGTTTGCAAGGGTGAGCATAATCGCCCAGCAGTACCAAAATATGAATAACAGAATAAAACAATAATGTAACAATAATAGGAACATAGCTGTAATCATGATATCAACATTTCATAATGAAAATCAGAGATAACTGGATATCACTAATTAGCATGCTTTCTTAAAACAACATAGTAGTGTGTTGTGTAATACCAGAGTCCAATTTTAGCATGCTAATCATTTTATAAAACCGCTGTATCATCTACTTATGCTCTTATGTAATTCACAAATCTCAATCAGATACATAGCGGATATGTGAAGACAGCTGATCAGGCTATCAACACCAGACGGCTCTAACTGCTATCCCATTTACCTGTTCCGGAACTCAGAGACTAGCCAGGTCTTTGACCTGCTGGACTAATCAGTTTTATAGTGCGCGCAACCGAATTAGCCTCTTACTCCACCTCTATAGGTCTACTCTGGCCCCAATGTATCCCATCTCTGACCATTTTATCCAGTTTTCAAAACACTTATACCTATCTCATTTTCAAAATCATATAGTTAACCAGCACACATATAGAATCTGTTTCGTAAATCATTCCATTCAAGATAGGTACTTTTTTGAAGTTACTTCGCCCCAAAATAGATTGAAAATAGTGATTTATAACTACGGGGATACGCAACTTAAAACATTTATGTTCCATTACGAGAATAAAACATTCAGCTATTCATATACACTGAACCATAAAAGAATGGTCAGGGGTACTTGCCTTGCAACGCTTTACAAAACCCTAAGTAGCTTTCACGCTAACTTCGATCCTGGGAAAACTCGACTGGTATCGAAAACGGCCGGAAAAACAAGAACGGCGGTAACCAGGGAGGAAAGAGTGCAAGAAAGAGAGGAATAAAGACCAAGGGAGAGAGAGCCGAGATAGAGAGATTGAGAACACAGAGGAGGAGGAGGTGTAATAATAATAAAAAAAAGCAGTTATGCTATAAATCGTGTAAGGCAGCCACATATCAATTAATAAGGATACGTGTTAATTTCTATTTATAAGAAGTTAACACGTGTCCTTTAATACTGGGAAACAAAATATTAGCCCCGAAATCTGAAATAAGCGAACTAAGGTGTACGAAAAAAACGATTTCAGAAAATTCCGAAAGTAATGCCAAAATTTCGTAAATATCCCGAAGTTTATAAAAAAAATATAAGTTTCAAAATTTTAAAACACTTCTAGGGTGCGCTGTATACCCGCTTTTTGATAAATAACGAAATGACGCGCGCATGAAACGAATCCTAAAAATTCACAGAAAAAATTTAAAATTCTCAGAATAATATAACCTTCATAAAATATGAGTTTCGTAATTTTTGATGATTTCCATAATTAAATATGGATTTTTACGACCAAACACACTCAGAAAATCATTTAAAATTAAATAATTAATAAATTGTTGATTTCTCAATTTTATAAAGTCCTAAAAATAATTATTGAAATTATAAAATTAGGAAACCAATTTTAAAGACAATCCAAATATTTATGGAATTAAAAATTACCATAAAATCACTATCACAAGTCAAATAAAATCGTATAACTTATTAGTAAATCACACAATTCAATTCCATATATCAACAAATCATAAATAATTAAATAAAAATCAATACTGCTGCCAAAAACCAATACATGCATTTTATTTATTTACTTAAACCTTTATTACACTTCCAAATAAAACAAAAATACACGAGTCGTTATATCCTTTCCCCCTTAAAAAGATTTTATCCCCAGAATCTGTCTCAGCTAAACAAATGAGGATATTTATCAAGCATGTCTGACTCTAATTCCCATGTAGACTCTTCTACTCGAGGATTTCTCCACAAAACTTTTACTATAGGAATTGACTTATTCCTAAGGACTCGTTCCTCACGGTCTAGGATTTCAACCGGTTGTTCTACATAGGACAAGTCTGGTTGAAGTTCAATCGATTCATATTCTATGACTTAATTCAAATTAGGGACATAGGGTTTCAGCATAGATACGTGGAACGCATTATGAATGTGCTGCCACTGCGGTGGTAACGCTATCTCATAAACGACCTTTCCCACTCTCTTCAAAACCTCAAAGGGTCCTACAAATCTAGGTCTAAGTTTAACCTTCTGACCAAATCGTACTAACCCTTTCCAAGGTGATACCTTTAATAACATTAGAGCTCCTATCTCGAAGTCCATATCTTTCCTATATAAATCTGCATACTTCCTTTGTCTATCTTGAGCTGCTTCCAACCTTTTCTGAATCAACACTATGGCATCCTTGGTTTGCTGAACTAACTCAGGACCTAACACTTTCTTTTCTCCTACCTCATCCCAATACAACGGTGATCTACACTTACGCCCATACAAAGCTTCGTAAGGCGGCATCCCAATACTGGCATGATAACTGTTATTATACGAGAACTCAATCAAAGGTAGGTGCTCATCCCAATTACCTTTAAAATCTAGAACACAGACTCTCAACATATCCTCTATGGTCCGAATCGCTCTCTCACTTTGGCCATCCGTCTGAGGATGATAAGCGGTGCTCATATTCAATTTCGTTCCTAGGCACTCTTGGAATTTAGTCCAGAACCTGGAATTAAATCTCGGGTCTCGATCCAACACTATAGAAACAAGCACTCCATGTTTGGTAACTATATCATTCAAGTATAACTTAACTAGCCTTTCCAACGAATACCTTTCATTAATCGGAAGGAAATGCGCCGACTTAGTCAACCTGTCAAAGATTACCCAAATAGCATCATGATTCGCTCTCGTCTTTGGCAGTCCTACTACAAAATCCATAGCAATATCTTCCCATTTCCACTGGGGAATCTCCAAAGGTTGTAACAATCCACTCGGTCGTTGATGCTCTGCTTTCACCGTTTGACACACGTGACACTTACTTTTACCCAATTGGCAATATCCTTCTTCATTCCTGGCCACCAAAAATTTCTCTTCAAATCCTGGTACATCTTGCTACTACCAGGGTGAATAGAAAACCTAGAGTTATGTGCTTCCTGCAATACTTCGTTCTTCAACTCCGTTACATTAGGAATCCAAACTCTGGATGAAAATCTATATACACCTTGACTATCTTTTTGAGTACACACTTCTTCTCCCGTCAAGGTATCCAGCTCTTGTTCCATAACTCCTTCTTGACATCTTCTAATCTTTTCCATCAATGCCGGCTAGAAAATAATTTCATATAGTTACTCCTGACTTCTGTTAGACACTCGAACTTCAATTTCCATTCTTTCCAAGTCTCGTGCCAATTCCTCCGCAATCTTAGCCATATTCAGCCTTTCCTTCCTACTTAAGGCATCAGCCACTACATTGGCTTTACCTGGGTGATAATTAATCGAACAATCATAGTCCTTAATTAACTCCAACCACCTTTTCTGTCTCATGTCCAAATCTTTCTGCGTGAATATGTACTTCAGGCGCTTATGGTCTGTGTAAATATCACATTTCTCGCCATACAAGTAATGACGCCATAACTTTAAAGCAAATACTA
This sequence comes from Apium graveolens, assembly GCF_009905375.1. Classification (NCBI taxonomy): domain Eukaryota; kingdom Viridiplantae; phylum Streptophyta; class Magnoliopsida; order Apiales; family Apiaceae; genus Apium; species Apium graveolens. The sequence continues at coordinate 115,445,524 of NC_133657.1, forward strand.
TAGCCGCCAATTCAAGGTCATGAACTGGGTATTTTTTCTCGTTAGGTTTTAGCTGTCTGGAGGCATAAGCAATCACTTTGTCATCCTGCATTAACACACATCCCAATCCTTTCAAAGAAGCATCACTATAGATTACAAAGTTTCCCGTCTCATCTGGCAATGCTAACACTAGAGCCGCCACTAGTCTTCATTTTAACTCCTGGAAACTCTCTTCACACTTTTCCGTCCAAACGAACTTCCCCTTCTTCCTGGTCAACTTAGTTAGTGGGGATGCAATCTTCGAGAAATCTTTCACAAACCTTCGATAATATCCTGCTAATCCAAGAAAACTTCTTATTTCTATTGGTGTCTTCGGTTGCTCCCACTTTGATACGGCTTCGATTTTTACCGGATCTACTTTGATACCTTCCTTACTCACCACATGTCCAAGAAACTGTACTTCCGTCAGCCAAAACTCACACTTAGAAAACTTAGCATATAATTGCTTTTATCTTAACTTTTGAAGGGCAATCTGCAGATGCACTGCGTGATCTTCTGGATTCTTCGAATATATGAGGATGTCATCAATAAATACAATAACAAACTTATCCAAATACTCCTTGTATACCCTATTCATCAAATCAATGATAGCCGCTGGCGCATTCGTCAATCCAAACGACATCACTAGAAACTCGTAATGGCCATACCTTGTTCTAAATGCAGTCTTGGGGATATCTTTAGGCTTTAACTTTAGTTGGTGGTAGCCAGATCATAAGTCAATCTTTGAGAAGTAACATGCTCCCTTAGCTGATCAAACAAATCATCGATTCATGGCAAGGGATACTTATTCTTTATTGTCAACTTGTTCAGTTCTCTATAATCAATGCACAATCTCATACTTCCATCCTTTTTCTTCTCAAATAACACTGGAGCACCCCACGGGGAAACACTGGGTCGAATAACTCCCTTATCCAATAATTCCTGAAGTTGCTTAGCCAATTCTTTCATTTCTATCGGGGCCATCCTGTATGGAGCCTTAGAAACAAGTTCAGCTCCAGGTATCAAATGAATGGAAAACTCTATCTCACGATCTGGTGGCAATCCTGGTAATTCTTCTGGGAAAACGTCAGGGAATTCTCTTACTATAGGTATCTCATCCAAAATAGGGATCTCTTTCTTCATATTCACCACATGAGCCAAGTACGCCTCACATCCTTGCCGCATCAATCTTTTTGCTTGCATCACTGAAAGGAACTTCCTATCTTGCATCTGCCCTTGGTAACTGATCCTTTTATTCTTTGGGGTGTACATAACAACTTTCTTTTTCTTATAGTCTATATTCGCCTTATATCGAGACAACCAATCCATACCTAAAATAACATCAAAGTCTCCCAACTCGAAGGGTATTAAATTAACAGGGAACATGTACCCTGAAATCTCAAGGGAACAACTAGGACAAAATTGTTTTACAGGTACTTTATCTTTATTATCCACTTCTATGGTCAGAGGTTCGTCTAAGTCTTCTAACATCAATTGCATTTTATTCACACAATTCACAGATATAAAAGATTTGGACGCTCCCGAATCAAACAAAACATTAACAGGTACGGAATTAAGAATAAGCGTACCTGCAACCACATCGGAGTCATGAACTGGAGACTTCTGGGTCATCTTAAAAGTCCTAGCTCTAGCAGTATTGGTTGCTGGTCCTTGGGACACACTCCTTCCGACATTACCATGAGTCACTGACTTGCAATTCCTAGCTATGTGTCCCACTTTGCCGTAACTAAAATAAGTAACTCCTTGAATCTCGGACTTACACTCTGTGGAATAGTGACCTTTCTATCCACACTTAAAACAATTAACATTCTCTCGGCACTGTCCACTGTGCTTTTTCCCACATGTCTTACAATCAGCCACTGGCTTACTCATCCTCGTCGGGGCAGAGTTAACTGATGTTGTACCGGGTTTAGCTTGGGGAAAGTTCTGCCTTCTAAACTTCTTATTCTTATTCTTGCTAAACCAACGCTGGAACTTCCGACTTGCTATTCCTGATTCTGACTTAGCAGGTCCACTTTCAAATTTCCTCTTCTTCTCACCCTGCTCCTTTGCAGCTAACTTCTGATCACTCTCTATCACCAAGGCAGCCTGGACTACCGAAGTATAAGTCTTAAGCTGTAAAGCTATAACTCCACTCCTTATTTCTGGCTTCAACCCTTGTTGAAACCGTTTCGCTCGTTGAGCTTCTGAACTCACATATTCCGGTGCTATACGGGCCAACTCCGTAAACTTCGCTTCATATTCCGTGACACTCCTATCTCCTTGTTTCAGTTCCAAAAATTCCATCTCCATTTGACTTTGGAGACAGTCTGGAAAGTATTTTTCCAAAAACAATTCTGTAAATCTGGCCCAGGGAACTGGACCTTCTCCTTCTAGGGCTCGCGTAGATTCCCACCAATAATTTGAATCATTCCTCAGATTATAACTAGCATAATTAGTCTTTAAATCCTCACTGACCTTGGTGAGCGCAAACGCTTTTTCCATTTCCTTTAACCATATCCCTGGCAGCAACAGGATCTACTTCTCCTTTAAACTCTGGGGGCTTGACTGCTTGAAAAGACTTAAAACTAACACCTTGATTTGCCCCTCTCATCTCATGCTGCTGTTGGATTTGTAGTTGCTGCTGTTGGATTTGTTGTTGTTGTTGCTGTATGAGCTGCTGTTGCTATTGTTGTTGCTGTTGCAATTGTTGTTGCTGCTGGAATTGTTGTTGCTGTTGGGCCAGCTGTACAGTCTGCTGACGCAACAAGTTCATCAAGTCACTCATGGAAGGATCCCCAGCAGATCCGTTATTGGGCTGGGAGTTTCTATTTGGTGGCATCTCCTGAAACATAACAGTCATATATAAGAAAATGGATTGCTCCAGCAGTTTTTTTTATTTATGCATCAGGAGAGCGTTGCCACAAAGACAATATTCTCATCCCCAGTTTAATTGGATCCGTCCTAAGTGAATAATCTAAAAATGCCAGCACTAGAAACAACAATAATAATAACAACAATAATAGCAACACACAATATCTAAAGACTGAACAATAAGATAAAGCAGCTGAAATACAGTAACCAACAGAATCCAACTAGTACAACTGAAAATCCAACTAAAAAGAACCATCCGAATACACACCAAAATTGGCTGTCATAGCAGCCTCACATACTACAAACTATCACAACATAATATACATATACAAAGTAAACAACTACAGAACTCCTAGAGGTCAATTCTGAGCTCTGCATCCCTCTACTACAGCTCTGTCTAGCCACTACCACTGCCACCAATGGAATCTAGCTCAAACACTAGCCAGTTCACTAGGTCCTGATACTGCACAGCTCTGAACTCTGAACTAATGAAACGGTCAACAGATCTAGCCCTCTCTACAGCCATCTGGGTCAATGCTCTCACACGGGCTCGCACTTCAGGAGAAGGGGCAGAAATACCCTGAAATGGTGCAATAGGTACCTGGTCCAACTGAGCAGCAAACTCCGGACTCTGATCTCTGATAAAAGAAGTATTCACCACCCTATGAACATGGTAAGGGATCGGTGAAGAAGTACCACTAGGGGCCATAGGAGGTACCGGAGGTCTCATCATGGAAGAACTGGGACCGCGGCCGGGAGGGAAATCCCTGACATCAGACACAGACCTACGTACCCAACGGGGACAAGGACCAGATCTAGGGATGTCTCGAGGCACAAAAGAGGGGACTGGGGGAGGAGGCATAAGGGTCTCCTCAGTAACAGCATCAGGGGATCTCTCAGAATCTGAGTTATCCGAATCAGAAGGATTCTCCCGTGATGGAGAACTCGAAATCGCAATAGGCCACTGTCAACATAATAAATATAAAGGCAAAACTTGACCATGTCAAGGCAATTCTATCAAAACATTTAATAGATGCCAGGGTAACACCGTCGGAACCCTCGACTGACTCTAAAGATTTGCTCCTCTATATGAGTTGCTGACTCACACTTAAGGACTCACATTATCACCTACTCGACACAATCCCTAACCTGAATCAGGGACTTGAACCTGTAGCTCTGATACCAACTGTGACGGCCTCAACCCTGGGGTCAGGAGTTGACGTCACTATATACCATTACCAAAATATAAACAACAGAATTATTATTAAAATATACTAACTTGACCCCAAACCAAGATCCGATCCAGGTTCAAGTATAATTCAGGTTCTCACTATTACAAACTTTTTATTCAACATCTAACACACACTAACTTTATTCAGCAACTCCTCAGACCTCATGGCCTGATAAAAACTACCTCAGAGGAACCGGGTCCAGTAGGGGCGGGAACATGGGTCGGTCTGACTGGTCTTCTAGGCATCTGCGAGATATACATAACAGTTTGCACGGGTGAGCATAATCGCTCAGCAGTACCAAAATATGAATAACAGAATAAAATAATAATGTAACAATAATAGGAACAGAGCTATAATCATGATATCAACATTTCATAATGAAAATCAGAGATAACTGGATATCACTAATTAGCATGCTTTGTTAAAAAAATATAGTAATGTGCTGTGTAATACCAGAGTCCAATTTTAGCATGCTAATCATTTTATAAAACCGCTATATCAACTACTTATGCTCTTATGTAATTCACAAATCCCAATCAGATACATAGCGGATATGTGAAGATAGTTGATCAGGCTATCAACACCAGACAGCTCTAACTGCCATCCCATTTACCTGTTTCGGAACTCAGAGACTAGCCAGGTCTCTGACCTGCTGGACTAATCGGTTTTATAGTACGCGCAACCGAATTAGCCTCTTACGCCACCTCAATAGGCCTACTCTGGCCCCAATGTATCCCATATCTGACCATTTTATCCAGTTTTCAAAACACTTGTGCCTATCTCATTTTGAAAATCATTTAGTTAACCAGCACACATATAAAATCCGTTTCGCAAATCATTCCATTCGAGATAGGTACTTTTTTTGAAGTTACTTCTCCCCAAAGTAGATTGAAAATAGTGATTTATAACTACGGGGATACGCAACTTAAAACATTTCTGTTCCATTACGAGAATAAAACATTCAGCTATTCATATACACTGAACCATAAAAGAATGGTCAGGGGTACTTGCCTTGCAACGCTTTACAAAACCCTAAGTAGCTTTCACGCTGACTTCGATCCTGGGAAAACTCGACTGGTATCGAAAACAGCCGGAAAAACAAGAACGGCGGCAACCCGGAGTAACAGGGAGGAAAGAGTGTAAGAAAGAGAGGAATAAAGACCAAGGGAGAGAGAGAGCCGAGATAGAGAGATTGAGAACACAGAGGAGGAGGAGGAGGTGTAATAATAAAAAAAAGAAAAGCAGTTATGCTATAAATCGTGTAAGGCATCCATGTATCAATTAACAAGGATACGTGTTAATTTCTATTTAAAAGAAGTTAACACGTGTCCTTTAATACTGGGAAACAAAATATTAGCCCCGAAATCTGAAATAAGCGAACTAAGGTGTACGAAAAAAACGATTTCAGAAAATTCCGAAAGTAATGCCAAAATTTCGTAAATATCCCGAAGTTTATAAAAAAAATATAAGTTTCAAAATTTTAAAACACTTCTGGGGTGCGCTATATAACCGCTTTTTGATAAATAATGAAACGACGCGCGCATGAAACGAATCCTGAAAATTCCCAGAAAAATTTTAAAATTCTCAGAATATTATAACCTTCATAAAATATGAGTTTCGTAATTTTTGAAGATTTCCATAATTAAATATGGATTTTTACGACCAAACACACTCAGAAAATCATTTAAAAATAAATAATTAATAAAATGTTGATTTCTTAGTTTTATAAAGTCCTAAAAATAATTATTGAAATTATAAAATTAGGAAACCAATTTTAAAGACAATCCAAATATTTATGGAATTAAAAATTACCATAAAATCACTATCACAAGTCAAATAAAATCGTATAACTCATTAGTAAATCACACAATTCAATTCCACATATCAACAAATCATAAATAATTAAATAAAAATCAACACTGCTGCCAAAAACCAATACACATATTTTATTTATTTACTTAAACCTTTATTATACTTCCAAATAAAATAAAAATATACGAGTCGTTATAAATATTATAGGAAACTCCTAAAGATAAATAATATTATCTCTCCGACTTCCACTTTTTCAGGTTTTCTTCTTCTGCAGTTATGGAGTTAGTAAAACATGCAAAGTAAACAAGTTTCCTTATTTGAAACTTTACACCATTCAACTCCTTCTCTTAAAAATGATTACGATGTTAAATTGACAAAACCCCATCTTGGACTTTATTATGGAGACATACATTCAAACATGTATCTCCATAGGTTTTAGTAGTCAGTTATGCTTGGCAGACTTGTAACTCTATAGGTTTTAGTATCTCTATAGGATTGGGTTGTAATGTACACAATTTTTTAATATAAGATATCATAATTATTACGATAATTGAGAGTTTACATCTCCAGTTAGTAACCCAGACCGATAAAATTCTAAACTTTAAAACAACAACGGAACCACTACTCCAATAATAAATTTTGAAACTGAAATTATAGTTTACCTCAAGCTCATCAACATCGACCTTAAGAAAGATGACATCAGGAATCTTCTTAGCAAATTCTTCCTGGGGCAATAAAATGGCAAGGTCCACACCATGAAGTAGTGAAATCCACCACAACCTATCATCCACATTCATCATCCGGTCAATTGTTAGTCGCTAAACATGCACTAATAATACACGCAAGTGTATGAGTTCGCACGTAGTATATAATCTTTTCTAGTTCGTTCTCACAGAGACTGTATTGGTTAACTAATTAATTTACGTACTTAAGCAACAATGTATGCTTATTATTCAATGCTAAGACGATAACAAATTGAGGTTGTTTATAACTAAGAATTAAACTAACAATTATAACTACGAAAATAAGATTGATTGAATTAATATATATGACAAACATGGGATTCTAACTTCATTAAATACTTCATTCAATAGCCTTATTATTCTCAACCTTAGCATGCAATGGTGATGACACTAATCTGACAACACGAAACTAATAAACGCCAACTTTCGTTGCACGAGTACCATACTACCAGACATCCATAAAAGAGATAGAAGCTGAATAGACACCAATTATATTGAGACCCTATATGTCTATAGAATTTGACAACATAATGGTTTAAGCGCAAGTTATCTACCTTGATTACACAGGGCAAGTAAGATGGTTAAAATTACCTACGAATTATGCATAACAAATACATGAACCTATGCTAGCATGGCAAGTTCTAAATCCTTAAATTCACTGTTGCTTCATTAAGAATTAACACACTATCTTATAAGTTCGCGACGCTCATAAGACAAATACGCACAACCAATACTAGTTTATCATACAATCACCACATACTAAGGCATCGAAACAATTTAACTAAATAAATCCATAAATAAATCCTCTAGAACCCCACGATAACGATTAGCCCATAATCATACTCATCATCAACGTGGGTTCCGATGAAAGCATGGTATAACAAACGTAGTCTTTATAACGAATAAATAAACCAAGTACATAACAAGATTAAGGTTCAAAAATAAGAAAACTAGCATCCAAATACAACTTAAAACAAAGATTCACAAGTAAAACAAAATCTTCTTCGTCTTTGTTGAATCGTGCTAATACGGTCTTCTTACAGCTCTCCTTGATATGTCTCTGGCTTGTTATCTTATTAAAAACAACCTAGAGTTATTTACATAGCAGCCCTAATCAACAGAGAAGCCTTCCAATTTGAATTAGAATAGAATCAGAATTCTACATCCCGACCTGATACGGCCGCGCGATTGATCAGCGCGGGCGCGCTAGCTTTCTGTACTTTGGGCGCGGCCGCATGTTTCATCAGTGCTGGCCCGCTGGGCTTCTGCCAGAATTTTAACTTCTTCATTTTTCTTGCAGATTCGAGCCGGATTTCAACGAGCTTTTATTCTAACACCACCTTGACACCAAATTAGCACCAAAATAATGCTAATTCACCTGATTACCTTGATAATGCCTGAAATGCAAAAAAACTTGAAAACACGTTAAAACACTTAACAACTTGAGTACAAACGCATCAATTTAAATCTTATTAGAGCATTATAAAGTGTCATAAATGCCACTCAACATACCCCTAAACTTGAATTGATGCTTGTCCTCAAGCATAAACAGACTCAAAGAATAAGAAAATAAACATGCATGAATGCAACTAAATGAATGCGACGATCCCCATAGAATAACTAAACCAATCAACAAGCAACACCTCAGTAAATGCAATTATTCACATAAAGATCAATTAAATCTCACAAATTAACCTACAAACTAGAGACGTGCGTGTGTGCAAATGCTTACAGATGTACTATCGTAACTAGATCGACAATCATGACTCACTACTTATCAAAACAATCGCAAGTTTATAAATAGAATAAAAGCTAGACACAAAATAACTTATAACACTTCAATTCTTATATCGTAGTTTAATCATGGATTCACTCTTTTATTCACAATAAAATAACACAAGTATGCTTATTTGATCGTGCAATGAGTGATGTCCATAAAAGACTTATACAATAGTACCCATGTAGCGAGCGCTAGGTTAGCGGATCCCAGACTATAAAAGCCTTAGGTCATAAGGCACAAAGTCCCCTAAGAACTTAATAACTCGAGTACCAAAGAGCCCACTCGTGATCAATTATACATAACACTTATTTTTGTTTCCTTTCTTTTTCTATTTTTTTTCTTTTTTTTATTTCTTTTTTTCCAACGAATTTCTGAACGAGTGTGTTTCGCTCCATCTCGCTCAACCCTAGACTACTCATAAAATATGAGCCGGCTACTAGCCATTTGACACCAAGCCACACAACTAGCAATGAAATCCAATTTTCTCCAATTTTTTAAATATCCATGTCTTTTATTATTAAGAGAATATCCTAAATTATAAATATAAACAAGCGATTACACCTCGACAAACAAACAAACCATGACCATGATCTAGCACTCTAGCAACCTATAAGACTAAGTGAAATACAAGTGTCTAGAGCATGCAAATTAATTTGATAAGACTCAACATCAATAAATATGACATCACTACACTAGCATCAATAGCACCAATTAATCAGAAAAAATCATCTAAGGGATCATGTCATAATGCAAATGCATGAAAACTATATGAACAAAATATCCTAAAAACTACCAAAAATAATAATAATAAAAAAAAACTACATGGAAAAATATGCAAACTATATGACCTACACTATCATGAACATGCAACTATATGTGACTCACACAAAAATATATTCCTTCAACTACTACCCCCAAACTTAAAATATTCATTGTCCTCAGTAAAGGTAATATTAAGGAATCAGGCCTACCTACTGCGAATTAGAATCATCACCCTCAACGGGTGGAGTGTCAGTTGTATCAAGAGGTGGATACACGGAATCCTCACCATATACTGGCCACTCGATGTCAACACCGGTGGCTCTAAACGCAGTCCCAAGTGCCTGGGTGAGATCGTGTACAAACCAACTATGGATGTCGTGCATCACATCCATCCTCCTAGCTAGACGCCTATACTACGTCGAACTCATACCAGTTCCAATATCTGCTTCTGCTGCTGTTGCTGCTGTTGAGACGAACCAGCCTCCTCTCCTAACTGAGCTATCCAAGATGCTCTACGGGCATGCTGAGAACCTCCCACAATAGCCTGATCCATGGGCACACCACCTGGAAGATGATCATATGAATACCCAAGCCCCTTAGGATCGGGCTTCCCTCCATACCACTCCTACATGCTCAACAGTGTAGAACTGTCGATAGGAGCACTGGGAAGCTGAAGCTGCTCATGTGTGGCCAATGAACACCAACTGCCATGCACAACTTCGTCACCACGGACGCATTAGGAATAGCACATGTAGTACCTCCTCTCAAGAATCTCAGAATCCCCTGATATATCACCATCCCCAAATCAATGTAATCACCCTGCAGAATCCCCTGATGTTAGCACAAATAAACGAGTTCTAGGCCCGTGCAAACCTGTTCATGCACGAAGAAGGGAACGTGGAGTAATCAGTAGTGCCCCTCTTGAACTTCCAATGAGTCTCAGGCACGTAGAGAGTAGCAACGATGAGATCCAAATCAAAGTCCTCCGGAGTCCTATCGTTCCAAGTGTCTTGACCCACCTTCCTAGCGGGCTGCTCAGTTACCGTCCTGATAGTATCATCACTGTACTCAACAGTCCTCCCCCTTACCACCGTGAAGACATTCTTCTCCGCCTTGGCGTTAGCATAGAACTCCCGCACAACACTCATGGGCACAGCAGCGGATGCCTCACAAAAAGAAACATAGCCCATCTCGAGAATCATCTCTAACAGCTTACCATCCTTCCCTGATGGCAGAAAATATCGCTCCTTAGCAATAGGCTTTGAGAGAAGCCTCGTGTACTCCTTCTCAACATCAGGAGTAGAAAACCTTGGCCTCACACCACCCGCAGATGACGAATCGGTGGTGTTGCTGCTAACCTGCGTTCTTTGCCTTTTCGGTGCCACTGGGATTGAAGAGAGATAATAAAAGTTATGTGTCTGAGAGAGATTTGTGTTTGAGGATTTTTGATATGATAGAGAAGTTGTGTATAAGTGTATGTATTTATAGGTGGGGAGGTTAGAATTTGATAAGGAATAGAAGTGGGAATTGATTATGGGAATTGTGGGAATAATGGGTTTGATTTGGAGAGGGAATTATGGGATGTGGAAGAGTAAAAATCGGTTTGGAATTGATTTTTTATTAAAAATCCCGATTTTCTCTTAAAACTGCTAATTTATATTTATTTTCAAACAGGGACAGGGCACGGGCGCGCGCTAGGACAGCGCGGGCGCGCTCACTCTCTGGAAAATCGGCGCGGCCGCACGATTGATTAGCGCGGGCGCGCTTACCTTCTGGAAAAATAGCGTGGCCACGCGCTGGATCAGCGCGGGCGCGCTTGGTCAGTGGAGTTGGCCCTGAATTTTCTTCTTTTTCTGATTTTTTTTGTGTTTACTCCTTTCTTCTTGCTTCCTATACCTACTAATGTACAACAAACTTGGGTTGTCTCCTAAGAAGCGCTTCTATCACGTCGCTAGCTCGACGTAGAATCTCGAGATCAAATGGACAACAGAACAGCACTAACCACCTCACAGTTTTCCGTGTCACCATAGTAATGCTTCAACCTCTGACCATTTACCTTGAATGCTTGGCCCGAATCATTCTCAAAAATTTCCACCGCTCCATGTGGAAACACAGTTTTGACAATAAACGGCCCTGACCATCTTGACTTTAACTTTCCAGGAAAAAGATGGAGATGAGAGTTGAACAAAAGAACTTGTTGCCCCGACATAAATGATTTGAGCACTAGACCTCGATCGTGCCACCTCTTGACTTTCTCCTTGTATATTTTGTTGTTCTCATAAGCTTGAAGTCGAAACTCATCGAGTTCATTCAATTGAAGCATCCTCTTCTTTTCAGCCGCATCCAAATCCAGATTCAACTTCTTCAAAGCCCAGTATGCTTTATGCTCGAGCTCCACAGGTAAATAACACCCTTTACCATAAACCAACTGGAACGGTGACATTCCCAAAGGAGTTTTGTAAGCTGTTCTATAAGCCCAAACAACTTCATCAAGCTTCAAAGCCCAATCTTTCCTTGATGGACACGCCACTTTCTCTAAGATGCGCTTAATCTCTCTGTTAGATACTCAGCTTGACCATTTGTCTGAGGATGATAAGCGGTAGCAATGCGATGATTCACATTATTCCTTTTCATCATAGCAGTGAACTTACGATTGCAAAAATGCGACCCCTCATCACTGATTATGACTCTTGGAGTTCCAAACCTTGTGAATATCTGCTTGTGAAGAAAATTAAGCACCACCTTCGCATCGTTTGTTGACAACGCCTTAACTTCAACCCATTTCGACACGTAATCAATCGCCAACAAGATATACTGATTGTTACAAGATGAGATAAATGGCCCCATGAAGTCAATTCCCCAAACGTCGAAGACCTCGACCTCTAGAAGCACATTAAGAGGCATCTGATCCTTCTTAGACAAATTACCCACACGTTGACAATGATCACATTTCAAAACAAACTGATGAGCATCTTTAAACAATGTCGGCCAAAAGAAACCTGCTTGGAGAACACGAGTTGCTGTCTTTTCTCAACCATAATGTCCTCCATAAGCCGTTGAGTGGCAATCTCGCAAGATCCCCCACGAAAAAGAAATGGCTCATCCCACGCAAGTATACGAGTTCGCAAGTACTATAGAATCTTTTCTAGTTCGTTCCCATAGAGACTGTATTAGTTAACTAATTAATTTACGTACTTAAGCAACAATGTATGGTTATTAATTAATGCTAAGACAATAACAAATTGAGGTTGTTTATAACTAAGAATTAAACTAACAATTATAACTATGAAAATAAGATTGATTGAATTAATATATATGACAAACAGGGGATTCTCACTTCATTAAATACTTCATTCAATAGCTTTATTGTTCTCAACCTTAACATACAATGGTGATGACACTAATCTGACAACACGAAACTGATAAACGCCAACTTTCGTTGAACGAGTACCATACTACCAGACATCCACAAAAGAGATAGAAGATGAATAAATTCCAATTATATTGAGACCCTATATGTCTATAGAATTTGACAACATAATGGTTTAAGCACAAGTTATCTATCTTGATTATACAGGGCAAGTAAGATGGTTAAAATTACCTACGAATCATGCATAACAAATACATGAACCTATGCTAGCATGGCAAGTTCTAAATTCTTAAATTCATTGTCGCTTAATTAAGAATTAACACACTATCTTATAAGTTTGTGATGCTCATAAGATGAATCCGGACAACCAATACTAGTTTATCATACAATCACCACATACTAAGGCATCGAAACAATTTAACTAAAAAATCCATAAATAAATCTGCTAGAACCCCACAATAATGATTAGCCCATAATCGGACTCATCATCAACGTGGGTTCCGATGAAAGCATGGTATAACAAAGGTAGTCTTTATAACGAATAAATAAACCAAGTACAAAACAAGATTAAGGTTCACAAATAAGAAAACTAGCATCCTAATACAACTTAAAACAAAGATTCACAAGTAAAACAAGATCTTCTTCGTCTTCGTTGAATTGTGCTAATACGGTCTTCATACGGCTCTCTTGATATGTCTCTGGCTTGTTATCGTATTAAAAATGACCTAGAGTTATTTATATAGCAGCCCCAATCAACAGATAAGTCTTCCAATTCGAATTAGAATAGAATCAGAATTCTGCATCCCGACCTGGCGTGGGCGCGCTGGCTTTTTATACTTTGGGCGCGATCAGCGCGGGCGCGGGGCTTCTGCCAGAATTTTAACTTCTTCATTTTTCTTGCAGATTCGAGCCGGATTTCAACGAGCTTTTATTCCAACACCACTTTGACACCAAATTAGCACCAAAATAATGTTAATTCACATGATTACCTAGATAATGCCTGAAATGCAAAAACACTCGAAAACACGTTAAAACACTTAACAACTTGAGTACAAACGCATCAATTCAAAGCTTATTAGAGCATTATAAAGTGTCATAAATGCCACTCAACATCAATTTCAGTGAACCTATCACTTAAACTAATCTATTACAAAAATAAACAAATTCTATATGCACGACAAATAAACACAGTAAAGATTAATAAAGGAAATAAAACTCAACCACGGAAAAATGACTAATTTCCATTGCATATGATTGTATTAATTATAAAACTAACCTAGTTGTACACAACAACCAATTAAAAACCCGAATTAAATTAATTACAAACTAACGTAGCTGATGCAGAACAACCTATCAAAAACATGAAACAAACTTGGATCCAGCAAAATAATAGGCTATAGAGTTGAGTGATTATTATAGCTATGTTGCCTAACAAAAATTAGCACAAAATAAGCAATAGCTGATGTGTGGTTTGTTATAAACCATACATTAAAAATCCCCCCAAAAAGCACAAAGATTTAACAAACAGATCTGAAACCCGCCAACAATTTCCACAAGTTGATTGAACAAGCTCTTCAACACATCAATCTGAGACGGCACCTTATCTACAACCTCTATAAAACAATAAACATATACATAAATATATAAAAAAAATAGATTAATATGAACAATAAAAGCAAGATAAACAAAGTTTAATACGAACAATTAATGCATCAAACACCTTCTCTTGCTCCGGCCCATTAGCATTCGCACCAAATCACAATTACACACACATATTGCATTATAATAACACGTCAATTAACACAAAACCTAATAATCATATATGAAACTCAAATTTTAAAAATTGAAAATGTGAAAAATCAAAACCTAAACGAATTAGTCCAATTCTTATGGGCTAATTTTTTCACCTTTTTCTGTAACTTTTCATTTTTCGCCGACACCGCAATCTATAGACATGTGTGTTTTTATTGGATAAAAGATAGATACAAACCTATATAAGTAGAGAGAGAGAGAGAGAGAGAGAGAGAGAATTTGTATTCTTATATCCTTCTGTGTTTTGTGTTGGAGAAGATAAAAGGGAGAGAGGGAAAGAGAATTTCACGGAAGCAGGGATTGAAAACGAAATGGGAAATAAAATTTGGGGGGGGACGAATAAGAACCAAAAAATTAGGTATAATTGCAACTGTACTTATAAAATATTTATATAAATGTTTGAAAAAATTTCACTTCATTATTTAAATAAAATAGATTAGATAAATTTGAATTTTTTTGATAATTTTTCCATAAGACTAGAATCGGTATCTTACTCTTTTTAGTACTCCCTTCAATAATTTTATATGAATTAAATATTTTTTAAAATAAATAAATAAATAATTTTTATTTTATTTAAAAATTAAAAAAAATATTATTATTATACGTTAACAATTATGGTGGTATAGTGTAGCATCTCTTGCAACTTGAGTGACATTTGTCCTAAAAAATATTCATTTAATGTAATTTTTTATTTACTTTTAAAATACTTATATATAAATATTTATATAAGCATTTAAAGATCATTAATTCTGAAATAATAGGTCTTAAACGGCGTTAAATAATAATTTGTGATAGATAATAGTTTCATAGAAATAATAAAAAATCATTGTACTTGTAGTATTTCTACAACAGTTTAGAACAAATAATTTATAAGACGTTGTATGAATTTCTGTTCTACAACAGTTAAGTGAGAATAAATTGTCATTCGTAATCAAATGACGGATTACGTCGTAAAACCTGTTGTTTGATTAATTTTTAAACAATCGTAAACGAGTCTCATGTAAATATTAGTCATTTTACCGAATTTTCCTTATAAAATCATTCAAGATAAGTTTAATTTTTTTTTTATAATTTTTTCATATGACTAAAATCTATATACTTTAACATCTGTACGGTTGGATCGTCCAAAAAATAATTTTAAAAAATAATTTTGTTATTCGGGAAATAATCTCGTTGAGGGTAATAGTACTTTTACCAAATTTTCCTTATAAAGTCATGCAAGATAAGTTTAATTTTTTTTTTATAATTTTTTCATATGACCAAAATCTATTTACTTTAACATTGGTACGGTTGGATTGTCTAAAAAATAATTTAAAAAAATAATTTTGTTATTCGGGAAAGAATCTCGTTGAGGGTTATAGTACTTTTACCGAAATTTCCTAATAAAGTCATGCAAGATAAGTTTAATTTTTTTTATAATTTTTTCATATGACTAAAATATATATACTTTAACATCCGTATGGTTGGATCGTCTAAAAAATAATTTTAAAAAATAATTTTGTTATTCGGGAAAGAATCTCGTTGAGGGTAATAGTACTTTTACCGAAATTTCCTTATAAAGTCATTCAATATAAGTTTGAATTTTTTTTATAATTTTTTTATATGACTAAAATATATATATACTTTAACATCCGTAAGGTTGGATCATTCAAAAAAATCATTTAAAAAAATTATTTTGTTGATCGGGAACGAATCTCATTATAGGGAATAGTATTTTTACCGGATTTTCCTTATAAAATCATGCAAGATAAGTTTTATTTTTTTTGTAATTTTTCACATGAATAAAATCAATAGAATTTAACATTCGTATGGTTGGATCGTCTAAAAATTAATTTTAATAATTTATTTTGTTATTTGGGAAAGAATCTCGTTTATGGTAGTATTACTTTTACCAAATTTTCCTTATAAAGTCATTCAATATTAGTTTGAATTTTTTTATAATTTTTTCATATGACTAAAATCTATATACTTTAATATCCGAATGGTTGGATCGTCTAAAAAATTATTTTAAACAATTATTTTTAAAATTTAAGAATTCGATTCACATAATTTTTTTAAAAAAAAAACCGTTGCATGACACCTTCAGAAAATCAAGGGCTCTTATTGTGCCAACTAAGTGATCTAGGTGAAGTCAATCAATGGGTGAGATTTTTCCAAGCGACCCGGGTGAAATAATTTCCACCAATCAGATGGTGCCACATTTTCCTATAAATAGAAAACCGTATCCTAACACTGATTAGTATCAAAATCAACACTGATTCTTAAGAAATAATCTCAATTCATAGGTATCATCAGTATTAAAAGCAAGAGTAGTCTGAGGTGCCTTTAATTCAGCATTCTCAGCCTCAGTATCATCATTTTCCATGAGAGTATAATTTATCCCATCATCTGATTCTGATGAATCATCCCAGTTTTTCTTCTTTGAGATCAAGGCTTGTTTCTTCTCAGCTCTGGGTTTTCTACAGTCAGCTGCAAAGTGTCCAATTCCATCATAGTTGTAATATCTCTCCTTTGACTTGTCAAGTATTCCAGATCTTGATTCTTTCCAATTAGTATTTCTTTTGTTGTTCCTCTTATCAGAGTTTGAGGAACTAGATCCTTTTCTGGAAAATCTTCTCCCTTTCTTGAAATTCTTGTAGACCATCTTCTTGAAGCCCTTAATCAATAGTATATCCATTTGAATTATGTCTTCATTGTTTTCATAATCACTATTAGTATCCGATTCAATATCAGTATTTGAGTCATCATCAGAGTTTGATGATTCGATATCTGACTTTACAATCATAGCTTTTCCTTTGAAGTAGCTTTTTCTCCTAGCTTTCTCCTTTCGCTTCTCTTCAACTTTGAGTGCTACTGGTCTAGATTTAGATCCTTTCCTCTTTCTTCTTTGCTCCATCTATAGTTCATGAGTTTTCAGTATTCCATAGATCTCATCTAGAGGTGTGTCACTAAGTTCGTAGTTATCCCTTATTGATATTTGATATGACCTTAAAGTCCCACTTTTCAGGGATAGCATGTAGGAACTTCAAGTTTGAGTCCTCCAAATTATACTCCTTATTGACAAGAGATAAGTCATTAAGAAGCTTCTAAAATCAGTCATAGATCTCAATTAAGGACTCATTGTCTCTTGAGTTAAAGTGCTTATATTTTTGAGTAAGTACTGTCTTCCTGTTCTTCTTGATAGCAGTTGTACATTGACACTTTACCTCTGAAGCATCCCATATTTCTTTTGGTATTTTACATACAATAACCCTATTGGACATAACACTATCAAGACTGATATGCAAGATGTTTCTGACCTTAGCATCCTTCATAATAGATAAAAGATCTTAAAGAGTATAGCCCTTCCTATCTTTGGCAACCATCTTTTCGGGTTCTCCTGCAACAAAAACAACTACCTTCATTGGTTTATGAGGACCATCATAAATCCTGTTTAGATATTTAGGATCTGTGGCTTCCAAACACATGCCCATCCTGACTTTTCAGATTGGATATTCATGTATCTTCAGGATTTGCACCTTGATTGCTTCATACCTATTCATTTTGCTGCTAATATGTGATGTGACCGAGGATGGTGATTTTTGTAACGACCGGGAAATTTACATTGTATTATATCATATTTATAATAAAATGTGTGTATTAATGTCATTTATGTGTGATTATTTGTTAAACCCTAATTGTTGTGTGTTACGTGTATTCCGTGTCATTTCTGTATTTTAAGGTATTTTTCAGATGTTTTATTTCATATTCATAGCTTTCATTTCAAATGTTTTACGACCCAAACAATGATTTTAAAGCCAATATTTCAAATAAAATAATGGGCCTTATTTTTCATCAAACGGCTTTTACAATTGCATTAATCTGAACATCTAGATATTTTATAAATTTTCTCGTTTTATGAAAAATGACTTTTCCGGGCCCCATTGGGTTTTAAAAACCCCACAAAACTCACATTTTTATTTTTATAAAATTATAGGACTTTTATTTATACCATTTCTTTGTATTTTTGCATTATTCACAATTTTTGGGAAATTTTGGCATATATATATTGTATATATAAAATATTTATAAATTAAATTTTAATACCCAAAAATTATAAAAATTAGGGCCAAATATTTTTCTTAGATGTACAATTAGCCCCTTAATTTTATTTAGGAGTATTATGTTTCACACTATAAATAGCTTAATTATCAGTTAATTAAAATTAATTAATTATTAAAAATTCTGCAATTTTCTGGAAATTCTCTGAAGAACGAGTCGGGTCGGATTTCGGGTCGAGAATCAATCACTGATTTTGAACGTTTCTGAGCACCAAATCGATCGATGTAAGTATCCAAATCGATCCTCTCGAGTTGTTCTTTCGGTTTCTGATATCAAAAACATGTTTTGAGGTGTTAATTTTCGATTTTAATTTCTAGGGTTTATACCCGAACTGGTACTTTTTGATTCTGGTATTATTTGTTGAAATTGATGTTATGAATAACTTTATTTGATTGTTTATGATTGATTCTTGCTAATTAATTTGACTGACGATTGCTGGAATCGATAAATCGATATCTAGGGTTTATGTATTTTTTTAATTGATCGTTTTTGATTATACAGATATCTGAGGTATACAGTGATACAGGGGTTTGATTGTGTATGTTTTAAGCTTTATTTTAAGCTATAGAATGTAATTTTTGATGTACAAACTCGTGGTTTCGACTTTTGATCGGAAAGTCTGGAAATTTGGCCGGAGAATTTGATTTCGGGATGATTAGGAGTTGTGGTGGCCATAATTAGAATGGTGAAGTGATAAAGAATGATTTGGCATCAAAAACTCTGTCAAACGATACCTGGGTAGCCGATATCGGAGCATCGCCGGAGTCCGGGTACTCACCGGATTCTGGGTTGATTCCGGCAAGTTTATCCCGACCCGGGATGTTCTTCCCTAACCTGTTTGACCCGGTTTGATCCTCTGATACCCAAATCCATTTTCTGAATTATGTTCTTGACTTTTTAATTATTTATTTATATTTTATAAAATCAAAATCAGTTTTTATTAATTCTGAAAATCAATTAAAAATTAGTTTTAAATTCTGTAAAATAATATTAATAATTCCTAAATTATTTTCTTAATTTATAAATTCAAATTTAATGATTTAAGTAAGTATTTAATTATTTATTTAATCATATATCTATTTATTTATTTATAATTAAGTAATTAATTAGTAGTTAAAGATTAAAATTATTAACGAATATTACGAGAAACGATTCGATAAATAAGGGAATAAAACCAATATATCGTAAGTGTAAGAGTAATTAAACGATAAGTTCGATTATTAATATGATTATTATTATTATTCAGAAGATAGTTAATTATTCGTATAATATTTTAAAAATGATTCGTATTAAATAATTAAATACAGATAATTGATTTAAATCGTATACGTGCAATAATAACAGTAATGATTCGATAATTATATGAGAAATAACTCGTAGAAATACGAGCAGTGGATCGTTGAATTGAATTCTGATTCGGATAATAGTTTATTTATTCGATAGTTATTATATCAGTTGATTATATCGATTATTTATTTGTAAATAATCGATCTAATCGAATAGATAATGATACGTTGTAAATAATTGTAATCAATTGTGATTAATCCTAATAATTAGGGATTAATTATTTTAAATTATTAAATAATTATTTATTAATTATTTATTAGTTATTTATTTATTAAGTATTTAAAAGTGATTAATTATTTCGATAATTGATCACATAATTTTCAATAAACCATAACTTATTCATTTTAACTCCAAAAATTATAAAAAAATTATTTGACTTTGATTTTTCTTAAATAATTAATTAAAAATTATTTTAGGATTTAAAAATTAGCAATAATTATTTATATTGAATAATAAATTGAGTTATCAGTGTTTAATTGATAGTAATTAGACCGTTAGTCCGATTTGAGCGAAACGAAAGCCATTTTGCTCAGAAAAATGAATTCTTTTCATTAAAAATAATATGAAGACCTAATTTCTTTTCGAAATTAGGTGACTATGTTAATTGCTTGATTATCAGTCGAAATACGTGCCGAGACAAATCCGAAAAAAATTCCGGAAAAATGGGAAATGAAGCAGAAGGTGATCAACGGAGCAATCAGCGAGTCGATTTTGATTCTAAAAATTATTTTAACTATAAAAATGATTATGTGCTTATGTGCTTATGTGTATTATATGGTTAATCGAGCCTTACTTGCTTATATGTAATATACGAGTCAGTCATAAGCGTACGGGTAGATAATAGGAACAAAATGAAGTCAATTTAAGATGCAACTGAAGTACAAAATGACTTAACCAGTCTATTTTGCTAACAGAAGCTAAGCCAGCAAGGCAGGTCGAGTAGGTGATAGACAAAAGTGAGTTAATTGCAGTAGGTCGCGCAGAAGGCAAGTTTCTCCTCTATTCTATTTTTCAGAATAGTGACATTCTCTTCAAATTCTTATTATAATTGCACTCATTTAATTCTCTTGTTCATATTTCATTTCACTTCTTGATTTATTCTTCTCATTTCAATTCATTCTTCGTATTTCAATTGTTACTCACAATTATTGATATATTCTGGTGATTAGAATATATCAAAGCATACCGATTGTTCCGGTTGCTATTCCAGGGACTGGATAATAATACTTGGGGATTAAGTTTACTTAATCCTAAGGACCGGGACATAATCAGATCCTTGAGATGGGCCATAGTGCCTGGGTGCCCGACGGGATCTATATAGTGAGATATAGATCTGCACTGTATCCTGGCTGATCAGCAGGGTATAGCTGCGAACTTGAGTCCAGTTTAGTTCGTTTGTATTCGCCAGTAATGGCGTTCTTTCTATTCTCGAGAGGTTATATCTTTGCAGATATACCTGGGTGACGGATTCATTTAAATTGCTTTAACACTATTTATATTTTGTAGACATGTTGAGCAAATTTTTGGCTCACCCCTTTTATTGTTATTCGCCTTATTGTTTTCAGTTAAGAAGGAATATGAAATCCATCAGGACACAAGTGGTAAAGAAGCGGGTCAAATCTCGGGATCTCCTCATACCCAAGGTGTTGATCCCAATCTAGAAAGGAAGTGTTAGGAATGTATGTGCATTAGTTTGATGATATGTTTAACAAAATACTTAAGTAGAAATTTAGTGTCTGTAGCCTCAACGGATAAGACCACTTTGGCTATCCGTTGATGGTGTAGCTTTACTTAGAAATAAGTCTAGTGTTGTAGCATATTTCAGTCTCTGTATTTAAAATGTAATTCTTGGAAGTTGAGAGAAACTATGAGTCATGTTGACTACTAGATGATATGCAGATAGGAAGGCCAATTGTAAATACTTCATGCCTTGTAATTTTGTATAAGTGAAGTGGTATCAACGGATGACTTAAAGACCTTCAACGGATGAGAAGCTAAGCTTCAACGGATGTCTCTAAAGCTTCAACGGATAAAGTCATCAACGGATAACATCCTTCAACGGATGAGTGCATCAACGGATGAAAGCTTCAACGGATAACATCCTTCAACGGATGAGTGCATCATCGGATGAAAGCTTCAACGGATGTTCTGATGATTAGCCGTTGATAAGGGGTAGTTGTACCTACAAACAGAGGCACATGGGTTGATAGAGACAACTGAGATGTGGTAGCCGAATTTCAGGAACAACAGAAAAAGCAGCCGTTCTTCTCTAGTACAAAGATGCAATAGTCAACAAAGTACTGGAGTGAACAGGAAAAGAAGCAAGTGAAGATCTTATTTTATTACTGTATTTTATATTGTTCTTCACTTGTACACTTGGTAATATATAAACCAAGTAGAAGCTAGTAATTAGATGTGAGATTTTCCAGAGCTGTTTAGAAAAATATTGAGAGAAAATTCATCTAGTTTGTACTAGGATGCAGCTGTGATCAACATTGTTTAATCACAGATTTTCTAAAATACCATCTCTGGTGGAACAACAAATCCACCAGAAAAGTTTTTAAGGTCTGTTGTGTTCTTTACATTTGTGCTTGAATATATATCTGTCTGTATTAGCTTAAAGCAATTCACACACTTGTTCTTCTTGAACACACAACTTTCATAAACTGCTCAAAACTTGAAAAAGTTTTGAGATTTACATTCAACCCCCCTTCTGTAAATCTCATTGTTAGTCCACTAGGAATAACAATTGGTATCAGAGCAGGCTCTTGACATACAAAGAGTTTAAAGATCTTGGAATCTAACAAAGATGAGTAAGAAGGATATTAGAGTAAAGATCCCAGTTCTTGACAAAGACAGTTATCACCATTGGAAGGTGAAAATGCACCTTCATCTACTCTCCCAAGATGAAGGTTATGTAAACTGCATTGAGAATGGTCCTCACATTCCCCACAAAGTAGCAACAGTTGCTACAGCCACAGTTGCTGTTGGTCAATCCATTCCAAAACCTAGAGCAGAATGGACAATGGAAGACACAGAAGAAGTCCACAAGGATAAGAAGGCTATGAACATTTTGTTTAATGGTCTTAACATGGATATGTTTGATAATGTGATAAATTGCACAACTGCCAAAGAGGTTTGGGACACAGTTCAACTACTGTGTGAAGGTACAGAACAAGTGAAAGAAAACAAAATGCAGCTTCTCATTCAACAGTATGAATACTTTCATTTTGAAGAAAATGAATCTTTAAATGAAACATTCAATAGGTTCCAAAAGCTGTTGAATGGACTGAAGCTGTATGGAAGAGTGTACCAGGTGAAGGATTCAAATCTTAAATTTTTAAGATCCTTGCCAAAGGAATGGAAACCCATGACTTTCTCCTTAAGAAACTCTCAAGATTATAAGGACTTCACTCTTGAAAGATTGTATGGAATCTTGAAGACTTATGAACTAGAGCTGGAACAGGATGAGGTATTGGAGAAGGGGAGAAAGAAAGGAAGTTCAGTTGCATTGGTAGCTGAAGATGAGAGGAAATGCAGACAAGAAACTGCGAGATCTACATCAAACTCCAAAGATGGTATAAGAAATCAGGAATCAAGCAAGGGAAAGAGCAAGTTGCTGAAAATGAAGACAACTCCAGCCAAGATGACTCAGATGGTATTGATGAGCATCTTGCATTTCTGTCCAGAAGATTTGCAAAGATGAAATTCAAGAAAAACACTAGAGCCACTAAACCTCACAAAAACACTGTGGACAAATCCAAGTTCAAGTGTTTCAATTGTGGTATAAGTGGACACTTTGCAGGTGAGTGCAGAAAGCCAACTTCTGAAAAGAAGAAATTTGAACAAGTAGATTACAAAAAGAAATATTTTGATCTACTCAAGCAAAAGGAGAGGGCTTTCATTACTCAAGAAAGGGACTGGGCAGCTAATGGAGATGAAGAGGATGAAGATGTGGAGTATGTCAACCTTGCTCTCATGGCTGATTCTGAAGAAAATGAAGTTAGTTCATCAAGCAATCAGGTAATCACTACTGACTTAACACAGCTTACTAAAGAAGAGTGCAATGATGCTTTTAATGACATGTCTACCGAATTGTATCATTTGCGTGTGTCTCTTAAATCTCTTGCTAAAGAAAATAGTAGGATTAGAGAGAACAATCTGTTTTTAAGTAATAAAAATGCTTTGTTAGAAGATAAGATGATTGACCTAGAGAAAACAAAGTTGCATTGTATATCTGTTGAAAATGAACTAGCTGAATCTGTTAAGAAAGTAGAAATACTTTCCAATCAATTAGAGAAAGAGCAAGAGGTGATTAAAGCCTGGAAGACATCTAGGGATGTAAGTGCTCAAATTGCTAAGGTCCAAGGAATTGAATCATTCTGTGAAACTGCCTGGGATAAAAATAAAAAGAAACTGGAATTAATTGATGGGCTGTCAACGGATGTGGAATCAACGGATGATGAAAGTTATCCGTTGAAGGAAGAAAAGGAGCATCCGTTGAAGGTTCCTCAATCAAAACAGGCAGATGTTTCTAAAAGAGAGAATCTAAAGAAACTCAACAAAAAGTTTGGTTCAACTTCAAAGAACTTTGTCAAAGAAGAAGCAAGCACATCCAAAGATGTCATTAAGGTGAATGTAGGGCACATGACCTTAGAACAGTTAAATAATAGGCTCAAGATGGTTGAGGATAAAAAGGAATCTAAAAGAAAATCCAACAGAAATGGGAAGGTAGGAGTTAATAAACATAACAATTACACACCTGATAGGTATGCTCCTAGAAAAAGCTGTGTGCATTGTAGTAGTGTTAATCATCTATCTGCTAGTTGTAAATCCATTAAGAAGACTCCCATAAATGTACCCTCTTCTATGCCTAATATGTCTGCATCACCTCTGCATGCTATGCCTGTTATGTCTCAACAAAATCCTTATGCACATTTTGTAAACATGCCATATTTTAACAATCCTTATCTTGCTGCATTTAGTATGCCTCAAATGCCATACAATATGCCCATATGGAATAACATGTTTGCACAATCAATGCCTAATAATTTTACAAATGTGCTAAATGATTCTGTGACTAACCCTACACCTCAACCAACTACATCTAAGACCAAGGTTGACTCAAACTTACCTAAGTCTAAAGATGCAGGAGGAATGAAGTCTAGGAGAAAGGCTAACAAGAATGGACCCAAGGAAACTTGGGTACCAAAATCAAATTGATTGATTTTATGGTGTGCAGGGAAATGGAAGAAATCTATGGTACTTGGACAGTGGTTGTTCAAGACACATGACAGGAGATTTCTCCCTGCTCACAGAGTTCAAGGAGAGAGCTGGCCCTAGCATAACCTTTGGAGATGACAGCAAAGGGTTTACTATGGGATATGGCTTGATTTCAACAAGGAATGTCATCATTAATGAAGTTGCATTAGTTGATGGTCTCAAGCACAATTTACTGAGCATCAGTCAACTATGTGATAGAGGGAATACAGTTTCCTTCAATTCTGAAGCCTGTGTTGTCACTAGTAAGAAAGACAACAAAGTGGTTCTAACTGGAGTTAGAAAAGGAAATGTGTACATAGCTGACTTCAACTCTACAGATGCAGAATCCATTACTTGTCTCTTCAGCAAAGCAAGCACAGTTGAAAGTTGGCTATGGCACAAGAAGCTATCTCACTTGAATTTCAAGACAATGAATGATCTAGTCAAAAAGGACTTAGTTAGAGGAATCCCTCTAGTTGAATTCTCAAGGGATGGTTTGTGTGATGCTTGTCAGAATGGCAAACAAAGGAAAGCATCATTCAAAAAGAAGCTTGAAACAACAATTGATGAACCATTACAGCTGCTACATATGGATTTGTTTGGACCAGTCAATGTATTGTCTATTGCAAGAAAAAGATATTGCTTAGTGATTGTAGATGATTTCTCAAAGTTCTCATGGGTCTATTTTCTTGGATCAAAGGATGAAGCAAGTGAAATCATTACCAATCACATCAGGCAAGTCAACAATCATCCTGACTTGAAGGTTAGAAATATCAGGAGTGACAATGGAACTGAATTCAAGAATTTGACATTAAGGCTGTTCTGTGAAGAAAATGGAATCATGCATGAGTTCTCAGCTCCAAGAACACCTCAGCAAAATGGGGTTGTTGAAAGAAAGAACAGATCTTTAATTGAAGCTGCCAGAACAATGCTTGAAGAATCAAAGTTACCAACATATTTCTGGGCTGAAGCTGTTAATTGTGCCTGCTTCACTCAGAATATTTCTTTGATCAATCAAGCTAAAGGCATGACTCCTTATCAGTTGTTCAAGAGAAGAAAACCAACTCTAAACTTTCTTCATGTCTTTGGATGTAAATGCTTTATACTGAGGAATCAATCTGACCATAAAGGGAAGTTTGATGCAAAGGCTGATGAAGGGATATTTGTTGGTTACTCAGCTGGAAAATCTTATAGGGTCTACAATCTAAGAACCAACATTGTTATGGAATCTGTGCATGTTGTGTTTGATGATAAAAAGATTGATGGACTAACAGATGAGGGACATAATGAGAGACTCAAATTTGACAACATTGAGATATATTGTGATGATAGTGAAGAGGAGACTGATGGAGATGACA
The DNA here is from genome assembly GCF_009905375.1 of Apium graveolens. NCBI lineage: Eukaryota > Viridiplantae > Streptophyta > Magnoliopsida > Apiales > Apiaceae > Apium > Apium graveolens. The sequence goes on from NC_133657.1 coordinate 115,471,995, forward strand.
CTTCAAAAGGGATTCAAAACATGCCCTTGGATAATGCACAAAATACTGCATCCGTTGATAGAGGCAATGCAGTATCCGTTGAAAGACATAGTGCATCATCCGTTGAAGTACAAAATGAAGCATCCGTTGATCATAGTTCATCAACGGATAATCGATTTACATCATCAGTTGATATTACTCCAAGTTCCCTGCAAAGGACCAACAACTCAGGGGGAGTTTCAACTAGTCAACACTCTGTCTCACATCATGACAATACTGAGGCCACCTCATCTAGAGCACATCTTCCACCACAAAGGAAATGGACCAAGAATCATCCCTTTGAACTGATCATTGGTGATGCATCATCTAAAGTGCAAACAAGAAAAGCCACTCAAGATGAATGTCTGTATAGTAGTTTTCTGTCTCAGGAGGAACCTAAGAAAGTGGAAGAAGCTCTATTGGATCCAGATTGGATATTAGCTATGCAGGAAGAGCTGAACCAATTTGAGAGAAACCAAGTATGGAAGCTGGTACCCAAACCAAAGAACAAGAGTCCTATTGACACAAAGTGGGTATTCAGAAACAAGATGGATGAAAATGGCATTATCATAAGGAATAAAGCCAGACTGGTTGCTAAAGGCTATTCTCAGCAAGAGGGAATAGATTTTGATGAAACATATGCTCCTGTTGCAAGACTTGAAGCCATCAGAATATTTCTAGCCCATGCAGCCCATGCCAATTTCAAAGTCTATCAAATGGATGTCAAGAGTGCATTTCTAAATGGGAAATTAGAGGAAGAAGTCTATGTAAGTCAACCTCCAGGATTTGAAGATCCAAATTTTCCAGACTATGTGTATTATCTGTTGAAAGCACTCTATGGACTGAAGCAAGCACCTAGAGCCTGGTATGAAACCTTATCAAAATTTCTTTTGGAGAATCACTTCACTAGAGGTACTGTTGATAAAACTCTCTTCTTTAGGGATGTTAATGGCTCTAGTATACTTGTTCAAATTTATGTAGATGACATAATATTTGGCTCTATAGATGATAAACTTTGCAAAAAGTTTGCTAAGCTAATGCAAAGTAATTATGAAATGAGCCTAATGGGAGAACTAACCTATTTTCTTGGTTTACAAGTTAAACAAGTTAGTGATGGAATTTTCATTAGTCAAACTAAATATATTTATGATCTTTTAAAGAAGTTTGACTTAATGGAATGTTCATCTGCAAAAACTCCCATGGCCACTGCCACCAAACTTGAATTAAATAAGACTGAAAGGTCTGTGGATATTACAAGTTATAGAGGCATGGTTGGTTCACTTTTATATTTAACTGCTAGCAGACCAGATATAATGTTTGCTACATGTCTATGTGCTAGATTCCAAGCTGATCCTAGGGAGTCTCACTTAATTGCTATCAAAAGGATTTTCAGATATCTCAAGGGTACACCAAATTTAGGTATTTGGTATCCTAGAGAATCTGGCTTTGATCTAATTGGTTATTCAGATGCAGACTATGCAGGTTGCAAAATAGATAGGAAAAGTACAACAGGCTCCTGCCAATTCCTGGGAAACAAGCTTGTATCATGGTTTAGCAAAAAGCAAAATTCAGTCTCTACTTCTACAGCTGAGGCTGAATACATTGCTGCTGGAAGTTGCTGTTCTCAAGTGTTATGGATGAGGAACCAACTCCTTGACTATGGACTTCATGTTGATAGAATTCCTATCTTTTGTGACAACACAAGTGCCATAGCCATAACAGAGAATCCTGTGCAGCACTCAAGGACCAAGCACATTGATATCAAGTACCACTTCATTAGGGAGCATGTCATGAATGGTACAGTGGAACTACATTTTGTTCCAAGTGAACAACAAATTGCTGACATATTTACCAAGCCACTTGATGAATCAACATTCACAAGATTGGTAAGTGAGCTAGGTATGCTTAATTACTCTTAAAATTCATGTCTTTATTGCAATTTGAATTGAAGCCTGAAATATATTAGTTGCTAAGAACAAATTTGACTTTTAACATAGTTTATTCCATCAACGGATGTTCCCTATCCGTTGAAAGTCAAAATTGCTCTATCAACGGATAATCATTATCCGTTGAAAGACAAATACATTTCTGGAATTTTTATCCGTCAACGGATAAAACTGAAGTACCTTTCAACGGATGACAATTTGCCTTATCCGTTGAAATGTCACATCAATAGATTCAGGTGTTTAACAGCCGTTGATTCTATTCTCTTAACCGTTGATGCTCATACATACATCTGTATGTATTGGTTTTAAAGGTAGTTTTTAGAATACTTACAGTTTATTCTTAAAACGGCTGAAATTCACTAACGCATATTTATTGATAAATCTTTATTTTATATTTTTGTTTATTAATTTGAGAAAGCATATAAGTCCTTCTGATTGTTCATTTTTACTTTACGCTTTCTTAAAATTTCAAGCATTTACCATTTTCTCTCTGCAAAAACTTCAAGTTATTCTCTGCAATTTCTACTCACAACAATGGCACCAGTCGTGAAGATTATGTCTCAATCTGGGTTCATCTATGAAAAGAACAATTTCATAGCTTTGGTAGAAAAGAATGAAGCCCACTCAGACTATCACAAAATGATGGACTTCATCAAAAACTGTAAACTTAGCTATGCAATGCTGGAAGCCCCAACAATTTTCTGTGAAGTAGTTGAGGAGATTTGGACAACTGCTGAGTTCAACTCCATGGATATGACTATCTCCTTCACTCTCAAAGGTAAAACTCACTGTATTAACTGTGATGATTTACAAGCATGTTTTAAATTGCCTGAGAACAATGCCATGACACCACACACTGATAGTGATGTATCCAGCATGTTAGATTCCATAGGTTATTCTCTTAACTCTGCTAATTTAGGGAGTATTAGAAGAAAAGGCCTTAGGAAAGAATGGAGTTTCCTTGGGGATGCCTTTATAAAGGTTTTCTCTGGGAAAATTAGTAATTTTGATGCCATAACTTCATCTCTGGTTAATATGCTCTATATGCTTGTTTCTGATAGGTATTTTAACTTTAGCAACTATGTGATGCTAGAATTAGGTACTAGATTAGGTAACAAAGCTAATAGACCTAATAACATCTATTATGCTAGATTCTTTATGTTATTGGCTAACCATGTTGCTGAAGGTTTAGTCATAATCAATGAGAATAATAAACTCAAGTGCTGGGCACAAGAGAAAAGAGTTCTTGCAGACTTGATGAGAATGGATCTTAACAGCAGTGTGTCATTGGTATATTTACCAATCATGAATGCACCTCAGGTAGGTGAGGTAATTGCTTCTACAACTCCTACTTCTTCCAACCCCTCTATTTCTTTATCTTCTAGTGTGGCCATGAAATCTGTGATGCCCCAACAGATTTCTACCAAGGTCACCAAAACTAAACTTTCAAAATCAAAGACAAAGAAATCCACCTCTGTTGTTTCTCAAAAGACAACAGTTGTAACACCAACTATTAACCCTGAGGTGAGTGAACAGGGTGTGAGTGGTGAGGGGAGGGGTGAACATCAAAGAAACCCCCAGGATAAGGAAGGAAAGTTGAGTGCTTCCCAGGCTAGCCAAGCCACAGTTTCTCAAAAAGCTGTGGTGGTTGAAAAGGTATCTAGCACATCCCTAGTAGCATCCTCCCAAAAGGATGTTACTATTGAAAATAGTTCCAAACCAGGAACACAGAACAAACGAGGGAGGGACACTAAAGCCAAACACTCACCAACAAAAGCCTTTATTAGAAGAAAGAAGGCTAGAACCCAATCTTCTACACAGGGTGCACACACTGCACAGATACATCCATCTGTATCTATGCCTTCTCAAACTCAGTTTGATGTGACTCCAATAAATGTGGAGTCACAGCCCCATTCTCTCACAATAATCACACATCAATCACCAAACACTTCATCACCATCTCTGGATGTGGATATGTTATTCCCATCAATTCCTGATTCTCCCTCTTTACAACTCAGGGAGAAGCCCCACTCAAATACAGGTGATCATCATCTCTTGGATGATTTGTTGGATCACCCGCAAATTCTTTCAGATATAATTGAAGGATCTGTGTCACCACATCTCAAATCAATCTACACAGATTCAACAGTTATATCACTTTCAATTTCAACTTCTTTTCCTTCTTCAACGGATATCACTCATCCGTTGACAAGTGGTTGTTCTTCAACGGATAAGCTTAACAGCAGTTATCCGTTGATAACATCAGTTTCACCTTCAACGGATATTCCACATCCGTTGACAGTCTCTACACAAATAACTGAAATAATCCCAAGTGTAGAAGACATGAATACTGTGCAATCACTCTTAGGATTGAGGGAAGGGAGTGACAATTTGAGTGAGAGGCTGGGTTGCTCCCAGGCAAAAGGAGAGATTGAGAGCTCAAAAATGCATGCTATTTCTTCCAGCATGGCAAAAGTAAGTGAGTGGAGTACCACCTTAGTAGGTGAAGGTGAGGGAGTGAGTTGTGTGAGCCAGGGGGAGCCCCTGATGCAAGAACATAGAGAAAAAGAGAGAAAAGCAGGTACAGTAGATACAAGGGTGGAACCAGCCATTGCTAATGAGTCAATGATTGTGGATGATGCTGAAAAGGAAAGACAATTTCAGCAACATTACAAAGCTGTAATTGATAACATTTCCTTGGATGCTGACACTTTTACCCATCCTGTGACAGCCTATCAACTGTTGGCTGCTCAGGGCAATGAGAAAGCAGAAAGGTCACTACATCTAGTGCACACAACAGAATCTCTTCAAAGGGATAAAGCTGCCATTAACAAAATGCCTTCTACAGCTGGTGAGCCATCTGAGGAATTTGGAGCAAATTCTGATGATGATGACTCTATTTCTTTTGATGGAAGCATGAACTTAGGGGGAGATGAAGGCCCTAGTTCAATTCCAAATCTACCTGAATGGGCCTTGACTAAGGAGTACAGATCAGGGGAATTCAATGTCTCTTTAGTCAAACAAATCAACACTATTCAACAGGCCATTCAGAATACTTCACATGCAAGTATCAAGGCTATCCTTCAAGCTCACCTGGACTCACTGCATCTCATGAAGCTGCAGCAAGTGAAGCAGAATCTGAGTATGGATGATCTCAGGAAGGATATTGCTGACTTGAAAACCTATACTTCAGAAATGTAACACCCCCAGATCCGGGGTCGGGAATCCGGGTTGTCACGGTCTTTCTTTCCACAATATCACTTTACTTAATTAATAATAAATACCCTCATGCTGTGACCCCACACTAACACACACCACAACTCGTTATAGTCTCAGAGATGAAATTGAAATAAGTACAAGTCTTTGAATCCACAATTTAAAATTATTACAACCCAAAATGATTACTTGATAATTTACAGTTAATTGCCATTATCTGCCACAAGTTATAATTATACATAATTGGATTCTCAAAAGTAGATGGTCTAAACTACAATGGATCTACCTCTGCAGCTATAGCAGCTACAATATCAGCGGGAAGACGCGGGACGCTTCCCACGCGCTTGCGCTGGGTCTGCTGGAGTCTGGCCATCTCTCCTAACTGTTGTTGTGTGATGAAGAAATAAAGCAAGAGTGAGCCTTACAGCTCGCAAGATAATATGTAGTGATAACCATAATACCAGTATCTAAATGGATACTTACTAAAATCTTTATCGTGTGTAAGATAATTACTTACTAGATATAAGTAAAAACAAGGAATGAAGTTACCAATACTTCCCCACACTTATATCATTTATAAAGCTACTTGAACTATCACCGTTCAAAGTATAATTAAATTCACGAGGTCATCCCATAGATGAGACCACAAATAAACTTGAAAATATTTGATCTTTGAAATATTTTGAAAAGAAATGAAGTTACGAGATACTTCATTCAATGGATACACCAATAAAAATGTTTGACCCTGTCAATGCTTCGGCAACCACCCATTAGTAGCCTTTCGATCGAAATGCTACGGGTAGTGTTGCAGAATTATCCAAATGGATGATGAACTCATTACGGGAGTTTACCGCGCCAGGAAGACCACTTACGATGATCAGTCGTAGTAGTACAACCCCACCATTTTCTACATGTAGAGGAGAACCTGTCGGATTTACTTGTCAACCGAACACTGAACTCCTAAGGAATGGACCGCCTTAGCGGAACTTCCAGGCCATTTGGGCCAATATAATAAGGCTGGGCCGGCGCTACTCGACCACTTACGCCACTCCTAGTTCAGATGAAATCCATGACTCTGAAACGTAAAGCTCGTTTCCCCCTTTCCCCAAGTAGAAACTTGTTGATACGGCTCCACCAAGAAGTCGTATCTAGTTGGAAAGGAAAACTCACCGATATTTCCCAGGCGATGCCTGTTAATGGATTAACTTGTTCCAAGAATTTTACTTCCCGAATATTGGGTAAGTAATCAAAAAAACTCTTTTACCAAGACAGCAACCTTGTTGCGAATATAAAACACACCACCGAGCCGGATCCCCCATGTTTTGAGCGAGTATTTAAATCCCCTTTTTAAAAGGAAGATCTTAAATATAAAAATAGTTTTGGGATCCGCTCTATCTTTTGAAAATCATTTTAAAGACTCGAAAACACTTTAAAGAGTGTTTGGAGTAAAACTGATTTAATGAAGTAAATCAGTCCCCAGAATATTAGAAAATATCTGAATATTATTAATTAAATAATATTCCCATAAAGAATAATCTTTATAAAAATAATTGAAGTAGAAGTATTAAATTTATACTTGAAACGAGTATTAAATAACCCAAGATATACTTATATGAAAGTATTATCTTTATTTGAATAATCGAAAATAAGTTTGATTATTACACCTTATTCTTTAATAAAATAAAGAATATATCTCAGCAAATAATCGGAGTCATAGATCCTCAAATGAATATTCAAATAATATTCAATAAATAAAATACGCTGAGTCATAATACCTCGAATGAATATTATAAATAATATTCATTAAATAAAATAAAGGAGTCATACATCCTCAAATGAATATTCAAATAATATTCATAAATAATATAAAAGAGTCATAAGCCTTCGAATGAATATTCAAATAATATTCAATAAATAAATAAAAGGAGTCATAAGTCCTTGAATAATATTCGAAATAATATTCAATAATAAAATAAAGTTTAAAGTTATCGAATAAACCTTATTCGATTAATAGTTTGGAAAACTATAACCATATATATATATATATAAATATATATATATATATATATATCCATATCCATATATACAAGATTACTCGGGATCCTCGACTCCCGGTTTTAGAAAATATTTTCACCTTTGGGTCCCTATACTAAGGGTATATGCAAGATACAACTATCCTCTAGCATAGGTATTATCAAATAAACCAACAGATATATATCTCAAGAATATAAAACAGGCATGCATATATACCATATCACATGCTACAATATATCGCAACATTTGCTAAATAACAATCATGCAATATCACAAGATAATGCATATACATACATTTACATCACAACAACAGGGTATCGGATAGAATACTTGCCTGAGCGACTTGGGGGTGAGAAAGGCTCGGGACGAGTCTGGCAACCTATAAACAACAAGTAAGTTGGAATTAAACCAAAATCACTTGTAAGTCTATGCTTTAACTAACTTAGACTCTAATGCTAGTTTTACGCTCACCGATTCGCTTAAGTCACTCGGGTACCCTCGGCTCCACCATTTTTAATAACTTGACCTTTACGAGTTTTAACGCGATTCCTTCGCGAATGACTTACCAACTGCCTAACACACTTACCATAAATGTTTCACACATTAATTAATCCTTTTTGGTCTTTAACCTACATTCCAAAGTAAGGCGAGGGAAAAAGTTTCGTTCGTGAAACACCGTTACTTGAAACGGTCGTTTCTCCTAAACCGTAAATCGGAATCGGACGAACTACATATCAAAACGAAGCTCGTAACATGAGCTATCTAAACATGGCAGTGGTCACAATTTAGCAGGGGGTTCTCGGGTCCTAATGCTATGCACAAAAACAGTCCAAAGAAAATCGGACATTACGACGGCTATGTTTACGCGATTTCCCATTTTTAAAACTACCCACAATCATCACAAACCATCCTCAAATCCACACACATCAAACACCCATCCTTACCACATCATAACAATCCCAAACAATTCAATATTACTCATTCATACATATGCTTAACCTAACTTTAATCATGCTTTAAGTTTCTTTAAATCAAAACCACTAAATTATCATTTCATTTCACCACCATTCCAAATCTCAACTCTAAACATAACAACAAGATACCATAACATCTTACTCATCAAAATCACTTTATAATATATATGAACCTAGGGTTTGAAAAAGGTATACCTTCCTTGAAGTGGTGGGTTGAGCTAGGAAGCCTTAAGAAGCTTGGAGAAGCCTTAGGAAAGCTTGGATCTTCAAGAAAACAAGAAAAAAAACTCAAGTTAAAACTTGAAAACACTATTCATTGTCTTCTCCAATGATTAAATCAAGAAGCTAGAGAAAGAATTTGTGGCTTAAACTTATGATATAGCCATTACTAAGCATAAGGATGGTTAGGGAATTTTCTTACCAATTAAGGATGCTTTGATCTTGATTTTGGAAATTCTAAGCCTTGCAAAAAGAAGAAAGCCGAGAGCAAACAATGAAGAACAAGGCCTTGGTTGATTTTTTGATTTTGATGAAATGATTTGCTAGTTGGTTGACTTGGTTTTGTTTTTGATTTAGCAAATTACCACCTTGCCCTTGAATTTGTGTGGTCCTTAATCAACCACACCTCCCTTCTTCCATGTCATGCTTATGTCACCCTTGTGATGTCATCCTTCCTTCCTTGTCTCCTTTCTATTGGTTGGATGACATCACTCCCCTTAATCCCTTTGATTAGCTTCCTAATCGTTTGCCTAATGACCGCTGATCTGTTGTACGGTTCGCTTAACTTTCTTTCTCGTTTATCGTTTGAAGGATCATACCCGGGATCTTATTACTTAGGTTCCCTTGACCTTTCTCAATACATTATATTCCTTTTTATGATCCTCTATTATAATCCTTTAATTTAAATCCTTTTTATCCTGTTACCTTATACTCAATTCTCTCCGTATCTTGTGGATTTCCGGGAAAAACCAAAGTGTTCGGAATTGGGTTCTGACGATATTTACATACACTTATATACTTCATATAGTACTAATAAAATCCCAGAATATCCATAACAGAACCCCTACATAGTGTGGCGTGAAAAGTTTTCTCATTCAGCTAAAACACTATTCACAAGGGTTACAAAAAGTTGAAAAATTTTGGGGTTATTACAGTCTCCCCTCCTTAAAAGGATTCCGTCCCGGAATCAAACAGAAAACAATTGGGGGTACTTTTCTAGCATTGCGCTCTCTAGTTCCCAAGTCGATTCTTCCACATTATGATTCTGCCATAGTACTCTGACTAGCTTGATCACCTTGTTCCGAAGCACCTGCTCCTTCTTATCCATAATCCTTACTGGCTTCTCCACGTAAGTTAGATCTGGCTGCATATCCACCTGCTCGTACTCCACTATGTGCCTGGCATCTCGATGATACCTCCTTAGCATTGACACGTGGAACACATTATGAACTTGTTGCAAATTAGGGGGTAGGGCTAGCTCGTAAGCTAACTTTCCAATCCGTCTTAATATCTCAAAAGGTCCAATGTATCTTGGGCTTAGTTTTCCTTTCTTTCCGAACCTCATTAATCCCTTCCAAGGGGATACTTTCAACAGTACTAAGTCCCCTACCTCATATTCCTTGTCCTTTCGGGCTAGGTCTGCATATTTCTTCTGTCTGTCTTGGGCTGCTACAAGTCGCCCTCTGATAAGATCCACTATATCTTTGGTCCTTTGGACCACTTCGGGTCCGAGCATCTTCCGCTCTCCTACTTCATCCCAGTATAAGGGAGATCGACACCTTCTTCCGTACAAGGCCTCATAAGGCGGCATCCCGATGCTAGCATGAAAGCTATTGTTATAAGAAAACTCGATCAACGGCAGGTGATCATCCCAACTTCCTTTAAGGTCTATTGCACAGACTCTCAACATATCCTCTAGTGTCTGGATGGTCCTTTCACTCTGTCCATCCGTCTGGGGATGGTACGCGGTACTCATATTTAACTTGGTCCCCGCACATTCCTGAAAGCTCCTCCAAAATCTGGAGTTGAACCTTGGGTCTCGGTCTGAGACAATGGACGCTGGGACTCCATGTCGCGTCACTATTTCCTTAAGGTAAATGTCCACCAGTCTATCGACTGTATATCTCTCGTTGATAGGAATGAAATGAGCTGACTTTGTCAATCGGTCTATAATTACCCAAATGGCGTCGTGATTGGCTTTCGTCCTTGGCAAGCCTACAACAAAATCCATCGCTATCTGTTCCCATTTCCATTCGGGAATCTCCAGGGGTCGCAAAAGTCCACTGGGTCTCTGGTGCTCTGCCTTCACTCTTTGGCAAGTTAAACACTTGTTCACCCATTCTGCTACGTCCCTCTTCATGTTGGGCCACCAGTAATATTCCTTCAAATCCCTATACATCTTGGTACTTCCTGGGTGAATGGAATACCTTGAACTATGGCTTTCATCCAAAATCTCATCTTTAAGTTCTTGAACATTCGGAACCCAAATTCGGTAGGAGTACCTCATTATCCCTTTATCATCTTTCTCAGTATGGATCTCTTCTCCAGTCATTGACTTTCTGTCTTCATTCATTATTTTCTCTTGGCACAATCTGATCTTTTCCAATAATTCTGGCTGCATTGAGATCTCAAAAAGCTTTTCAGTTCCGGTTCCGGTTACCTTTACCTCTATTTCCATTTTCTCAAAATCCCTTATCAACTCTTCCGAGGTCGTTATCATTCTGAGTCTTTCCTTTCTACTAAGGGCATCAGCCACCACATTGGCTTTCCCTGGATGATAGAGAATCTCACAATCGTAGTCCTTGATTAGTTCTAACCATCTCCTCTGGCGCATGTTGAGCTCTTTCTGCGTAAATATGTACTTGAGACTCTTATGGTCTGTGAAAATCTCGCACTTCTCTCCATACAAGTAGTGCCTCCAAATTTTTAAAGCAAATACTATTGCTGCGAGCTCAAGGTCATGAGTAGGATATCTAACCTCGTATTCCTTCAATTGTCTTGACGCATACGCAATAACTTTTCCGTGCTGCATAAGCACACATCCTAATCCTTTGTGCGACGCGTCACTATATATCACAAAATCTCCTTTTCCATCCGGCAATGCCAGTACCGGAGCCGTTATCAACCTTTTCTTTAATTCCTGAAAACTGTTCTCGCATTTCTCCGTCCACTCAAACTTCTCTGTCTTACGAGTAAGTCGTGTCAAAGGGGCTGCGATCTTCGCAAAGTCCTGCACAAATCTACGATAGTAGCCGGCCAATCCTATGAAACTCCTCACCTCTGTGGGTGTGGTTGGCCTTTCCCAATTTGAGACTGCCTCTATCTTGGAGGGGTCGACCAATACTCCTTCTTTATTGATCACATGTCCTAAAAACTGTACTTCATTCCGCCAGAATTCACACTTCGAGAATTTGGCATATAACTGCTCCTCTCTGAGTATTCCTAGAGCTATCCTCAAATGCTCTGCATGTTCTGCCTCAGTCCTTGAGTAGATCAAAATATCATCGATAAAAACTATCACACACTTGTCCAAGTACTTCTTAAATACTCTATTCATTAAATCCATGAAGGCTGCTGGGGCATTGGTTAATCCAAAGGACATTACCAAGAACTCATAATGCCCATACCTGGTACGGAACGCTGTCTTGGAAATATCTTCGGGCTTAATCTTTAGTTGGTGATATCCAGTTCTCAGGTCAATCTTGGAGAAATAAACAGCATCCTTTAGCTGGTCGAACAGATCGTCTATTCTAGGTAATGGGTACCTGTTCTTTATGGTTAGTTTGTTCAACTCTCGATAGTCTATGCACAACCTCATGCTCCCATCTTTCTTCTTAACAAATAAAACTGGTGCTCCCCACGGAGACACACTGGGTCTTATCATACCCTTATCCAAGAGTTCCTGCAATTGGATAGCTAATTCCTTCATTTCTAACGGGGCTAACCGGTAAGGTGCTTTTGAAACTGGCGCCGTCCCTGGGGCCAACTCAATAGCAAATTCAATCACTCTATCGGGTGGTAATCCCGGAAGGTCTTGGGGGAATACATCTTCAAATTCGTTGACTACTGGAATATCTTGTAAGTTGGGCACCTCCTTCTGTGTGTCCACCACATAGGCTAGGTAAGCCTCACTTCCTTTTCGTAGCATCCTTCTGGCCTGAGCCATAGTCAAAAATTTCTGCGTCTGCCTCTTTCCTCTAAATATAACTTCTTTCTTCCCGGGGATATTTAACTTAACTTTCTTCCCTTTACAGTCTATCTGAGCATCGTTGCTAGATAGCCAGTCCATTCCCAAAATCACATCAAACTCCCCTAATTTAAAAGGAATCAGATCAACACTGAAAGATTGCTCCCCTATGCCTATCTCGCAGGCGGGGTGAATCTGGTTAACAGGAATAATCTCATGATTGGCTATTTCTACTTGCAAGGGTTCTATCAAGGGTTTAGCCTTAAGTCTTAACCTACGCGCAAAGTCCTTTGATATAAAAGATTTAGTTGCTCCCGAATCAAATAAAACATTTGCACTGACTGAATTTAGAGAAAGGGTACCTGCTATCACATCTGAATCTTTCATAGCATCCTGGACTGTCATGTTGAAAGTCCTCGCAGTAGGTGGCTTATTAGAAGCAGCCCTGCTTGCTCCCGAAGCTGCTGGTTTGTTCATTGGGCATTCTCTCTTCCAATGACCCTGGCGTCCACACTGATGACAAGTGGTGGTTGGAATGACGGCAGGGGCTGACGAAGGGCATTTGTGAGAATAGTGGCCCACTTGCCCACACTTAAAGCAGGTTACTGGCTTTCCTTTACACTCCCCAGTGTGATTCCTTCCACAAGTGTTACAGGTTGGCAATGGGGGTCGAGACTGGTTGGAATAGGACATTCTTGACTTCTGGCCGCCCTGGCTCACACTCACACTCATTGGTCGCTTAAACCCAGTGTTCTTTCCCGGTAGGGACACTGCTCCTCGATTAAACCTAGTTGGGAAGCTCCTTCCTGCGGAACCTCCACCCATGCTCATACTTTTCCTCTTTATTCCTTTCTTCTCTCTTTCCTTCTGCATCTGTTCACTTCCGACTTCTACAATCGTTGCTTTTTGCACCAGAGTGGCATAGTCCGTAAGCTCAAAGATTGCCACCCTATTCTGAATCCATGGTTTCAGTCCCTGCTGAAACCTCCTAGCTTTCTTTTCCTCGGTGCTCACAAACTCCGGCACAAACCTTGATAACTCAGTAAATTTCGCTTCGTACTCTGCTACAGACAAGTTATTCTGCTTTAGCTCCAAGAACTTGAGCTCCATCTGGTTTTCCATAAACCTCGGGAAATACTTTCCCAGAAACAACTGACTAAATCTCTCCCAGGTTATAATAGCATCTGTCTCCATGTTTTTCTTGGCCTCCCACCAGTAGTTAGCTTCTCCTTTCAGAAGGTAGGTAGCAAATACAGTTTTCTGTGCCTCATCGATACTCAAAATCTCAAAAGATTTCTCCATCTCCTTTAACCATGCCCTTGCCTCAACTGGGTCGGCTGATCCGTGGAACTCAGGGGGCTTAAGGGACTTAAAAGCCCTGAAAGAGTTTGCCACTGCATTGTTACTTCCTTGAGGGGGTGGGTTGGGTTGACGTTCCAAATTCTGTCTTAGGAGTTGCATGAACTGGCTCATGGGATCCATGCCTGGGTTTGGTACTGGTTGCTCAACCTCGGTTTCTCCTTCTTCAGCCTCTACCTCGAATCCCTCAACATCATACGTTTCCTCTTCCTCTTCATACAGGGAGTCATCCTGTTCCACATAATCCTCATCTTCCTCTTCACTGTGATCTTGGTTTCTATTGTCCTGATTATGGCTTCCCTGGTCCTCAGACCCAGGGTTCGCCCTAGTTCCAATCTTTCTTGGCGGCATGATTCTGATAATAATAAAAACAATTATTGGGAAAAATTCAACGTTAGGTCACAATCATATACAACATTGTGCCTTGCACAGCTCTTATAATGGGGAGAACGTATATCGCAATTCTATTATTTTAAGAAAGTTCTAATACGAAGTGCAGTAATAACAATAATAAAACAGTGATCCCGTCACTATGGAACTGAACTGAAAGGAAACAAATATATACATAATGCGAGAATACATAGTTTGATCTGGTCAAAAGTACAACAGTGCTACAGTCATCTGTCCCAAAAGTGATACACAAGAGTCTATCTGTCTAGTCAGAAAAAGGGATGCTATATACAAGTCAACTATCCCGGAAAATTGGCTCTTACTAAGGCCTCGGCTAACTAGACAACTAGACTAATCCATCATCAATCCTGAATCACACACCCGAACGGGTCAGCTCCCAAACCCTTTCCATCGCACGACGGAAGATATAGTCGGCCTGCCGCCTGGAGATCCTACCATGCCTGTCCCCCTGGAGAGATCTGAGTCTCGCTCGGGACGTGAGCTCTATCCCTGTAAGCTCCCTCCTCAAGGATCGGGGTATAGAAGCCCTGGTCTCATAAGCTCGGGTACGCCTACCCGCCCTCTCTGCATCCAACTCCCTCCTGGCCTCATCCAGTCGGGCCTCGGCAACAGCCACTCGGGTCCTCAAAACATCCTGAACATATCCATGAGCTAACGAAGACTGCCTCTGGGCAGGGTCAAGAGGTGGTGAATCCGGAGCCGCTGAGGGTGCCTCCTCGGTCTGCCTAGGCTCGGAAGTATGGGTCTCTGAGCTGTCATCATCAGGAATCCAAGATAGTGGTGGAGGGGTAGGGGCTCTGACCACCGGAAGTGTGGGTAAAGGGATACCATCATACACTACCATAGGTCCAACACACTCCTCAGCTACTGGGACCTCATCCGGGTCCTCCTCATCTGGAATAGCAATAACCTCTGTCTCTGACTCCTCTGAGGGGTCCTCCTCATCTGAAACAGCAATGACCTCCGTCTCAGGCTCCTCTGGGGGGTCCTCCTCATCCTCCTCCATCTCAGGCTCCTCCTGATCCTCAACATCCAGCAATGCCTCATCATGCTCACGCTCGTACCTCTCAGGGTCCTCCATCTCAGGCGCCTACACATTAACGAGCTAAGTTACTATCATGATACTTATAAGGGTTCCCGTAAGGGTTTTAGCTGTCAGTACTACTTTAAGTAGTCCGACCATGAACTTGGCAAGAGTTCTTATTATCTTTGTGAGTTTATTATTTTATCGTCGCATCATCTCTGAGGTTTATAACGCTTAGCTCTGATACCATTTCTGTAACACCCCCAGATCCGGGGTCGGGAATCCGGGTTGTCACGGTCTTTCTTTCCACAATATCACTTTACTTAATTAATAATAAATACCCTCATGCTGTGACCCCACACTAACACACACCACAACTCGTTATAGTCTCAGAGATGAAATTGAAATAAGTACAAGTCTTTGAATCCACAATTTAAAATTATTACAACCCAAAATGATTACTTGATAATTTACAGTTAATTGCCATTATCTGCCACAAGTTATAATTATACATAATTGGATTCTCAAAAGTAGATGGTCTAAACTACAATGGATCTACCTCTGCAGCTATAGCAGCTACAATATCAGCGGGAAGACGCGGGACGCTTCCCACGCGCTTGCGCTGGGTCTGCTGGAGTCTGGCCATCTCTCCTAACTGTTGTTGTGTGATGAAGAAATAAAGCAAGAGTGAGCCTTACAGCTCGCAAGATAATATGTAGTGATAACCATAATACCAGTATCTAAATGGATACTTACTAAAATCTTTATCGTGTGTAAGATAATTACTTACTAGATATAAGTAAAAACAAGGAATGAAGTTACCAATACTTCCCCACACTTATATCATTTATAAAGCTACTTGAACTATCACCGTTCAAAGTATAATTAAATTCACGAGGTCATCCCATAGATGAGACCACAAATAAACTTGAAAATATTTGATCTTTGAAATATTTTGAAAAGAAATGAAGTTACGAGATACTTCATTCAATGGATACACCAATAAAAATGTTTGACCCTGTCAATGCTTCGGCAACCACCCATTAGTAGCCTTTCGATCGAAATGCTACGGGTAGTGTTGCAGAATTATCCAAATGGATGATGAACTCATTACGGGAGTTTACCGCGCCAGGAAGACCACTTACGATGATCAGTCGTAGTAGTACAACCCCACCATTTTCTACATGTAGAGGAGAACCTGTCGGATTTACTTGTCAACCGAACACTGAACTCCTAAGGAATGGACCGCCTTAGCGGAACTTCCAGGCCATTTGGGCCAATATAATAAGGCTGGGCCGGCGCTACTCGACCACTTACGCCACTCCTAGTTCAGATGAAATCCATGACTCTGAAACGTAAAGCTCGTTTCCCCCTTTCCCCAAGTAGAAACTTGTTGATACGGCTCCACCAAGAAGTCGTATCTAGTTGGAAAGGAAAACTCACCGATATTTCCCAGGCGATGCCTGTTAATGGATTAACTTGTTCCAAGAATTTTACTTCCCGAATATTGGGTAAGTAATCAAAAAACTCTTTTACCAAGACAGCAACCTTGTTGCGAATATAAAACACACCACCGAGCCGGACTCCCCAGGTTTTGAGCGAGTATTTAAATCCCCTTTTAAAAGGAAGATCTTAAATATAAAAATGAGTTTTGGGATCCGCTCTGATCTTTTAAAATCATTTTGAAGACTCGAAAACACTTTAAAGAGTGTTTGGAGTAAGACTGATTTAATGAAGTAAATCAGTCCCCAGAATATTAGAAAATATCTGAATATTATTAATTAAATAATATTCCCATAAAGAATAATCTTTATAAAAATAATTGAAGTAGAAGTATTAAATTTATACTTGAAACGAGTATTAAATAACCCAAGATATACTTATATGAAAGTATTATCTTTATTTGAATAATCGAAAATAAGTTTGATTATTACACCTTATTCTTTAATAAAATAAAGAATATATCTCAGCAAATAATCGGAGTCATAGATCCTCAAATGAATATTCAAATAATATTCAATAAATAAAATACGCTGAGTCATAATACCTCGAATGAATATTATAAATAATATTCATTAAATAAAATAAAGGAGTCATACATCCTCAAATGAATATTCAAATAATATTCATAAATAATATAAAAGAGTCATAAGCCTTCGAATGAATATTCAAATAATATTCAATAAATAAATAAAAGGAGTCATAAGTCCTTGAATAATATTCGAAATAATATTCAATAATAAAATAAAGTTTAAAGTTATCGAATAAACCTTATTCGATTAATAGTTTGGAAAACTATAACCATATATATATATATAAATATATATATATATATATATATATATATCCATATCCATATATACAAGATTACTCGGGATCCTCGACTCCCGGTTTTAGAAAATATTTTCACCTTTGGGTCCCTATACTAAGGGTATATGCAAGATACAACTATCCTCTAGCATAGGTATTATCAAATAAACCAACAGATATATATCTCAAGAATATAAAACAGGCATGCATATATACCATATCACATGCTACAATATATCGCAACATTTGCTAAATAACAATCATGCAATATCACAAGATAATGCATATACATACATTTACATCACAACAACAGTGTATCGGATAGAATACTTGCCTGAGCGACTTGGGGGTGAGAAAGGCTCGGGACGAGTCTGGCAACCTATAAACAACAAGTAAGTTGGAATTAAACCAAAGTCACTTGTAAGTCTATGCTTTAACTAACTTAGACTCTAATGCTAGTTTTACGCTCACCGATTCGCTTAAGTCACTCGGGTACCCTCGGCTCCACCATTTTTAATAACTTGACCTTTACGAGTTTTAACGCGATTCCTTCGCGAATGACTTACCAACTGCCTAACACACTTACCATAAATGTTTCACACATTAATTAATCCTTTTTGGTCTTTAACCTACATTCCAAAGTAAGGCGAGGGAAAAAGTTTCGTTCGTGAAACACCGTTACTTGAAACGGTCGTTTCTCCTAAACCGTAAATCGGAATCGGACGAACTACATATCAAAACGAAGCTCGTAACATGAGCTATCTAAACATGGCAGTGGTCACAATTTAGCAGGGGGTTCTCGGGTCCTAATGCTATGCACAAAAACAGTCCAAAGAAAATCGGACATTACGACGACTATGTTTACGCGATTTCCCATTTTTAAAACTACCCACAATCATCACAAACCATCCTCAAATCCACACACATCAAACACCCATCCTTACCACATCATAACAATCCCAAACAATTCAATATTACTCATTCATACATATGCTTAACCTAACTTTAATCATGCTTTAAGTTTCTTTAAATCAAAACCACTAAATTATCATTTCATTTCACCACCATTCCAAATCTCAACTCTAAACATAACAACAAGATACCATAACATCTTACTCATCAAAATCACTTTATAATATATATGAACCTAGGGTTTGAAAAAGGTATACCTTCCTTGAAGTGGTGGGTTGAGCTAGGAAGCCTTAAGAAGCTTGGAGAAGCCTTAGGAAAGCTTGGATCTTCAAGAAAACAAGAAAAAAAACTCAAGTTAAAACTTGAAAACACTATTCATTGTCTTCTCCAATGATTAAATCAAGAAGCTAGAGAAAGAATTTGTGGCTTAAACTTATGATATAGCCATTACTAAGCATAAGGATGGTTAGGGAATTTTCTTACCAATTAAGGATGCTTTGATCTTGATTTTGGAAATTCTAAGCCTTGCAAAAAGAAGAAAGCCGAGAGCAAACAATGAAGAACAAGGCCTTGGTTGATTTTTTGATTTTGATGAAATGATTTGCTAGTTGGTTGACTTGGTTTTGTTTTTGATTTAGCAAATTACCACCTTGCCCTTGAATTTGTGTGGTCCTTAATCAACCACACCTCCCTTCTTCCATGTCATGCTTATGTCACCCTTGTGATGTCATCCTTCCTTCCTTGTCTCCTTTCTATTGGTTGGATGACATCACTCCCCTTAATCCCTTTGATTAGCTTCCTAATCGTTTGCCTAATGACCGCTGATCTGTTGTACGGTTCGCTTAACTTTCGTTCTCGTTTATCGTTTGAAGGATCATACCCGGGATCTTATTACTTAGGTTCCCTTGACCTTTCTCAATACATTATATTCCTTTTTATGATCCTCTATTATAATCCTTTAATTTAAATCCTTTTTATCCTGTTACCTTATACTCAATTCTCTCCGTATCTTGTGGATTTCCGGGAAAAACCAAAGTGTTCGGAATTGGGTTCTGACGATATTTACATACACTTATATACTTCATATAGTACTAATAAAATCCCAGAATATCCATAACAGAACCCCTACATAGTGTGGCGTGAAAAGTTTTCTCATTCAGCTAAAACACTATTCACAAGGGTTACAAAAAGTTGAAAAATTTTGGGGTTATTACACGAACTGTCTATCCAGCTTTTGTTGCTGCAATCTCTTAGGAAAAGGTGGTGGAGGATAGAGCTGTTTCTCCCCTGTATTAGCCTCAGGCAGAGTATGTTCAATAGTAGTCTTCCTTGGTTCCGCCGCTTTCTCCTTTTGCTTAGATTCTTCATCTCTAATTTCAGCTTCTACTTCTTTTGCCTTTTCAGCATCAGCTACTTTTCCAGACCTTAATGTAATAGCCTTGACTTGCTCTTTAGCTTCCTTCCTGCCTGGTACTTCCGTGTCACTGGGAAGAGTGCCAGGTTGACGATTGAGCACTGCATTGGCTAATTGACCGATTTGATTTTCCAAGGTCTTGATAGAAACCGCCTGACTCTTGCACAACAGCTTAAGTTCCTCAAAATCAGCACTAGTGGGTGCAGCTGCACTTCCCTGTTGAGGATATGATTGCCTTGTAGCATACTGCTGTGGTTGCTGGAATCCAGGTGGGTTAAACTGTTACTCACTCCTTGCTGATATGGTGGCTGAATAGCATTCTGATTATTTCCCCAACTAAAATTTGGATGATTTCTGTTGTTAGGATGATAGGTCGCTGGCACAGGCTGCTGTTGTCGCTGATAATTATTCACATACTGAACAGATTCGTTGACAAGAGAACACTGATCCGTAGCATGAGAACCTGCACAAAGCTCACAAACCATAGCTATTTGATTAACTCCATACGTAGCCAGAGAATCAACCTTCATTGATAGCGCTTGGAGCTGGGCTGCAATAGCGGTGGCTGCATCAACTTCCAGAATACCTGCTACCTTGCCTGACGTCATCCTCTGAGTTGGGTTTTGATGCTCATTTGCAGCCATCGTCTCGATAAGATTATACGCCTCAGTATAGCTTTTAGCCCATAAGGCGCCTCCAGCTGCTGCATCGAGCATGGGCCGAGATTGGGCCCCCAAACCATTATAGAAACCAGTGATCACCATCCAATCCGGCATTCCATGATGTGGACATTTTCTCAACATTTCCTTGTAGCGTTCCCAAGCCTCGCACATAGATTCTGTAGGTTGCTGCGCAAACTGAGTAAGAGCACTCCTCATAGCAGCAGTCTTTGCCATTGGATAAAACTTCACCAGAAACTTTTACGCAAGATCTTGCCACGTAGTGATGGACCCAGCTGGTTCAGAATGTAACCAGTCTTTAGCCTTATCCCTCAGTGAGAATGGGAAAAGCCTCAACTTTATAGCCTCATCAGTCACGCCATTATACTTAAAAGTGCTGCAGATCTCGACAAAATTCCTTATGTGCATGTTGGGGTCTTCAGTTGCCGCTCCTCCAAAAGAAACAGAATTCTGCACCATCTGAATAGTGCCCGGCTTGATTTCAAAGGTGTTAGCTTGAATAGCCGGATGAAGGATGCTTGACTGAATGTCATCGATTTTAGGCCGAGAAAAATCCATAAGAGCTGGATCAGCTTGAACAATACGATCTCCCATGTTTACTGGTTCTTTTTGCTCAGTTCCTGAATCCGAATCCTCAAAATCTAACTTCTCCGGAATATCAAGAACTTCGTCTGTCTCCTCAGCTGTATCTAAAGTCCTCTTGCGAGCACGAGAACGAGTTTGCATAAACGCTTGCTAAAGTACCTGAAACACAACCGAAAAGAGTAAGTAACTACTACGTCCTAATCACTGAGTCCTAATGACCAATGATGGTAAGTACATAAACTAAATAAATACGCCGAGTCCCCGGCAGCGGCGCCAAAAACTTAATAGGGTGAAAACACACGTTAATATTCACGCAAGTATACGCGTTCGCAAGTAATATAGAATACTTTCTAGTTCGTTCCCTCAGAGACTCAGACTAAATTATTGTCTAATCAAACTTGCTCACCAATGTATGATTACTTCTCAATGTTAAGATAATAACACTTAAAATTGTTGATTAAATATTAACTATAATTAACTACTTAATAACCACTTAACTAACACTTCAATTTATCAATAATAAAACACTCATGAGATCACAACTTCATTATTACTTCCTTCTATAGCCATTGTTATTACCTTTAGCATGTGACAGTGATGATATTAACCGAATAACACGAAACTGATAAAAGCCAACTTTCATTGTACTAATACCATTCTACCAAGCATCCACAATTAAGATAGAAGTTGAATAGTCATCAATTATGTTGAGTTCCTATATGTCTACAGAAATTGACAACACAACGATTTAAGCACAAGTTATTCCTTTCTGATTACATAGGGCAAATAAAACTGTTAGAGTTACCCACTAATCATGCACAACGTACATGAACCTATGCTAGCATGGCAAGTTCTAAATCTCAAGATAAGACGAATATGCACAACCGATACTAGATATCATGCAATCATCACACACTAAAGTATTAAACAATTAACTAAAGAATTCCATAATAAATCCATTGCAACCCCATGATCACGATTAGCCCATAATAGAACTTATCGCCATCATGGGTTCATATGAAATCATGACAAAACAAACACAAGAAAATAATAACTAAACTAATTATATTAAAACAGAGTACGTCACAAGAGTAAATAAGTCAAAGCAAGAAAACTAGCATCCAACGTTACAACGAAACAAGAATCACAAGAATATAAGCTTCCTCTTCGTTGCGGTGTGCTAAATCGGTCATCTTCCTTATCTCCTTCGCTTCTTGCGTAAAACACAATCTAAAACATAATCTCCTTAATACTCTCTGTGAAAACGTCTCAAATCTACCTATATAATAGTCCCATAAAACTCAGATTACATAGAAGTTGGAAGCCAAACAGAAGTAGAAGTCTAAAATAATTTATCTTTTTCCCCGACCCTGCGCGGCCCCTCAGCATAGCTGCGCGGGCGCGCAGGTTGCTGCGCGGCCGCTCAGCATAGCTGCGCGGGCGCGCAGGCCTCTACTGGAAAAAATCCAGGTTTGCTCCGTTTCTTCGCCGTAATCTGTCCATTCTTTTCCTCTCGCAATGGTGAACACATGCCAAGGCTATTCTTGATGATTCCTCCCCCGAAATGCAACTAATACCCTGAAATGCATAAACACTAGAAAAACGCATCAAATACACAAAATACTTGATTTCAAGACACCAATTTAAGCCATTTTAAGACGTTCTAAGTGGTATAAAATGCCACTTATCAATGGTGCGGGGTGAAACTGCTTTAAGGAGACAGTTTTCTGGACTCGAGATTAAATTCAATCTCTGTTTGTTTTCTCAAACCCTTCTCCTAATTTAATTGTTAATTCTTATATACTTATGTGATTTAAGAATTAGCAATATTCTTGTGAATTAGTTATATATTCTATATATATAATAATGTCTTTATCTTACAAGATTGATAACAATCTTAAAACAGTTTCCTTCAATTTTTATACTTTCTTGTGAGTAGACGCAAAAGTCAATTTGATTGTTTAAATTGGATTTATTTATGGTTATAGGAGTGGCCATTATTTGTCTCATTAATTAAATTAAATTTAGTGCGTTAATTTATTTGATCACTTGTTGCCATGTGCTTGAAATTAATATAAATTTGATATTAAGTGGTGCTTTGTTTAAGCATAACAGGTACGAGGCAAAAATAAGCACAAAGTTGTTGGATAATTGGTTTCTTATAAGGCTATTGATGCTTTCATGATTATTGATTTATGATCAACTTATATTCAAGTGGACATTTTGGTGACATCTCTCTCGGGTTGATCATTATAAATTGGTAGATTAAACCCAAATTATAATTTGTCCATGTTTTCGCTATTAATGGATAGCTTATTATGTTTTGTTTAATTAACATGGTGATTGATAATATATATATGAGCTAGAGTTTCTTAATTCTGAATTGATTTCAGAATTATTAGTATACTGATACAAGAATCGTATATGCTATAGTTTACATGCGTGTTTGCAAGTTCATAACACGATATTGCTATGCAATTAAATGATATGGCTACATAAATGTGACCCTTCATGATGGAACTTGATTATTTGATGATTAATTTTTTATCATTATTGAGTGATGATAAAGCATCAATTATTATTGTTTAATCTTTCATAATGGAGTTATATCACAATTTGTAATACTGGATAAATAGAGGCATTACCGCGTATCTATTTAATTGGAGAAAATAGATTGCAAACATAGGTTGGTGACAATAAACGTGATACAAACTATGTAGTTCTAAACATCTTATTTTAATAGATTTATTTGTTAACAAAATGCTTTTAGTCTATATGGAGGCTTTGGAAAGCTATTAAAGGAGGCATAAGTTGCTTTATTATTAACGTGTCTCGTTAGTTAACATTAGTTTGACTGGAAAAATTTGTTCTAGTATTTTTGCTTTTGCTGCACTGGATAGAATGTAGTAATATGTTTGTTGTTAATAATGTGACGAGTTGTGCAGCTGAAGTGAACCACATTTACAATTGCTCAGGATTCTCCACATTAAAAAACCTAATGGGCCTGGAGTACAGGTTATGGGTGTTAGGGCGAAATCACGCACTAATATTCACGCAAGTATACGCGTTCGCAAGTAATATAGAATACTTTCTAGTTCGTTCCCTCAGAGACTCAGACTAATTTATTGTCTAATTTAACTCACTCACCAATGTATGACTACTTCTCAATGTTAAGATAATAACACTTAAAATTGTTGATTAAATATTAACTATAATTAACTACTTAATTAACCACTTAACTAACACTTCAATTTATCAATAATAAAACACTCATGAGATCACAACTTCATTATTACTTCCTTCTATAGCCATTGTTATTACCTTTAGAATGTGACAGTGATGATATTAATCGAATAACACGAAACTCATAAAAGCCAACTTTCATTGTACTAATACCATTCTACCAAGCATCCACAATTAAGATAGAAGTTGAATAGTCATCAATTATGTTGAGTTCCTATATGTCTACAGAAATTGACAACACAACGATTTAAGCACAAGTTATTCCTTTTTGATTACATAGGGCAAATAAAACTGTTAGAGTTACCCACTAATCATGCACAACGTACATGAACCTATGCTAGCATGGCAAGTTCTAAATCTCAAGATCCACCGTCGCTTCACAAGAGATTAACACCCTATCTTATATGTTCGCGACGCACATAAGACGAATACGCACAACCAATACTAGATATCATGCAATCATCACACACTAAAGTATTAAACAATTAACTAAAGAATTTCATAATAAATCCGTTGCAACCCCATGATCACGATTAGCCCATAATAGAACTTATCGCCATCATGGGTTCATATGAAATCATGATAAACAAACACAAGAAAATAACAACTAAACTGATTATATTAAAACATAGTACGTCACAAGAGTAAATAAGTCAAAGTAAGAAAACTAGCATCCAATGTTACAACAAACAAGAATCACAAGAATATGCTTCCTCTTCGCTGCTGTGTGCTAAATCGGTCCTCTTCCTTATCTCCTTCGCTTCTTGCGCAAAACACAATCTAAAACATAATCTCTTTCATATTCTCTATGAAAACGTCTCAAATCTACTTATATAATAGTCCCATAAAACTCAGATTACATAGAAGTTGGAAGCCAAACAGAAGTAGAAGTCTAAAATAATTCAGCTTTTTCCCCGACCCTGCGCAGCCGCTCAGCATTTCTGCGCGGGCGCGCAAGGCTGCTGCGCGGCCGCTCAGCATTGCTGCGCGGGCGCGCAGGACCCTACTGGAAAATTTCCAGGTTTGCTCCGTTTCTTCGCCGTAATCTGCCTGTTCTTTTCCTCTCGCAATGGTGAACACATGCCAAGGCTTATTCTTGATGATTCCTTCTCCAAATGCAACTAATACCCTGAAATGCATAAACACTAGAAAACGCATCAAATACACAAAATACTTGATTTCAAGACACCAATTTAAGCCATTTTAAGACGTTCTAAGTGGTATAAAATGCCACTTATCACACCCCCAAACTTAAATCGATGCTTGTCCTCAAGCGTCACAGACTCAAAAACAAATAAAAATATGCATGAATGCAATCTATATGAAAATGCAACGATCCCCCTTACTACAATTAACCAACCAAATTGCCACGTCTCAACGAATGCAGTTAGACACTAAAGATCAATAAACTCATGCAAACGGACATACCGCCAGAAACGTGGTGTGTGCAAATGCTTAACAGATATGCTTCGGAACTAGACCAATTACTATGACTAGACTATCCTCAAGGCAATCCTATGATTATACAAAGAATAAAATTCTAGGCACAAAGTGATATACAACACTACAAGAACTTTGGAGCTTACTACGGAATCGTGCTTTTTATTTACAACTCAAATGCTTATTTGACCGTGCAATGAGTGAGGTCCACAAAAGACTTATACAATGGTATCCATGTAACGAGCGTTAGGTTAGCGGATCCCAGACTCTAAAAGCCTTAGGTCACTAGGCACAAAGTCCCCTAAGAACTTAATAACTCGAATACGAAAGAACCCACTCTTGATCAATTATGCAAATTTTTTTTTTTTTTTTCTGAGCAAGTGCGTTTCGCTCCATCTTGCTCAACCCTAGACTACTCGCATAACATGCGAGCCGGCTACTAGCCATTTGACGCCTAGCCACAACTAGCAACAAATTCCATTTTTACTCCATTTTTTTTTCTTTTTCATGCCTTTACCACTAAGAACCTATTATCAAATTCTAAGCATAATAAATAGATTATCCTCAAAAATAATCAGATCATAACAACAATCTAGTCCTTAAGCATTCTCTAAGACTTAGTGACAATACAAGTGCTTCTAGCATGCATATCAACCTACACACTTAATATCACTTTAATGCTATCACTACACTCGCATCAATATCACAATTCAGTCGATAAATCATTGTAAAAGGGATCATGGTATATGCATGAGCTATATGATATGACAAACAAATAAAGCTATATATATAAAAAAACTATATGGCAAAAATTATGCAACTATATGAACTAACTATCATGAATATGCAGCTATATGACACACACAAAATATTCCTTAACTACCACCCCCAAACTTAAAATCTTCACTGTCCCCACTGAAGGTAGTAGAAAGGAACACAGGGTATACCTACTCGGAGTCATCATCATCATCACCCTCAGTGGGTGGAGTATCAGGCGGGGGTATGCAGAGTCCTCACCAAAAACTGGCCACTGGATATCAGCTCCAAGGCCTCGAAAAGCAAGTCCCTAACGCAAGAGTGAGCTCCTGAGCAAACCTGCTCTGCGTCTCATACATGGCATCCATCCGCCGTGAAAGCCTCCTATACTGGGCATCACCCATCCCAGCACCCTCTGAGCTCTCGAAGAACTAGCCTCACCACGCCCTGGCCTGGCCATAGTAGCACCTCGTGCTGGACGCCCTCCTGGAAGACGATAACCCAGCCCATGCTCCTCAGGCTCACCACCGGTCCACTCCTGCATCCCATTCAGAGTGCCAGAATCTATCGGAGCTGCTGGCAACTGCAACTGCTCATGAGCCGGCCAGTTCACTCCTACTGCTCGGCATAGCTTTGTAACCGTGGATGCATAAGGGATGTTCATATGCTTTGCTCCCCTCAAAAACTTCAGAATTCCTTGGTAGATAAACTCACCAAGGTCCACATAGTATTCCTCATTCAGAATTCCCCACAACAACTGTGCTCTCTCAACTGTGACCTCGTGTGCATGTGAAGAAGGCAAAATATTAGCACATATAAATGCATTCCATGCACGGGCATACCTGTTCATGGCGATCGCCGGGAAGTGACGATACTCATTATTGGCTGGACTGCGGTTCCACACTGTGCCCGGTCGACAGAGAGTCGCACAAATCAAATCCAAGTCAAAGTCCTCAGCAGTCTTTTCATTCCAGTTCTCCTCCTCGGGCTTCCTCTCTCGCTGTCCAATCACACGGCGAATCGCCGCAGGATGATAATCAACCGTCAGCCCACGAACTACAGAAAACCCATTTCTTTTCAGCCTTCGCGTTTGCGTAGAACTCACGAACACGCTCATCGGTACTGCTTCGGGTGACTCACAAAAGCTATCCACCCCTTCTCTGCAATCATGGGCAACAACTCACCATCCCTCCCTGATGGTAAAAACCCCCTCTCCTTCAGAATCGGCTTCCCCAACAGCCTAGGTGTACTCCTCCTCCACGGCTCTGTCAGTTAACCGAGGCCTTGCAGCAGTACCCCTTGATGAATCAGCAGTAGGAACTGTGCTGCTGCTGTCAATAGTGCGTGCTCTCTTGGGTGCCATTGATTTGTGAATAAAAGTGTGTAAGAACTGATTTTTTGATGTTTATGCGAGGGTTTAAGTGTAGGAAGTTTGTGGGAGATATGTGGGATAGGTGTATGTATATATAGGGTGTGGAGTAGGTAAATTAGATTAGGAGTGGGGTTGAGGGATAAAATCATGGGGTAATGGGAAAAGAATTCGTGGGTTTATGGGCTGTGATGGGTTTTTTGTGTGTTTTGTTTTTTTTTTTCTGAACTGTAAAAAATTTTTCTGGAACTCGACCCCTACGCGGCCGCTCAGCATTTCTGCGCGGGGCGCGCAGCAAGTTGCTGCGACCGCTCAGCATAGCTGCTGCGGGTGTAATAACCCCAATTTTTTGAGAAATTTTGAAACCCTTATGAATAGTGTTTTTGCTGAACGAGGGGAAAACTTTTCATGCCACGCTATGTAGGGGTTTCTGTTATTGATCTTATGGGATATTATTAGTACTCTATGAGGTATATAAGTGTATGTAAAGATCGTCAGAATCCAATTACGAACACTTTGATTTTTCCCGGAAATCCACAATTACGGAGAGGAATTGAGTATAAGGTAACAGGATAAAAGGATTTAAATTAAAGGATTATAAGAGAGGATCATAAAGGAATACAATGTATTGAGAAAGGTTAAGGGAACCTAAGTAATAAGATCCCGGGTATGATCCTTCAAACGATAAACGAGAACGAAAGTTAAGCGAACCGTATAACAGATCAGCGGTCATTAGGCAAATGATTAGGAAGTTAATCAAAGGGATTAATGGGAATGATGTCATCCAACCAATAGAAAGAAGACAAGGAAGGAAGGATGACATCATGAGGATGAGGTAAGCATGACATGGGAAGGAAGGAGGTGTGGTTGAATAAGGACCACACAAATTCAAGGGCAAGGTAGTAATTTGCTAAGTCAAATACAAAAATCAATCAACCAAGCAAATCATTTCATTTTCATCAAACAAAACACAAATCCTCCATTCTTCATGAAGCTCTCGGGTGGTTTTCTTAAATTTTGAAAGTCCAAGCTCCTCCACTTGTTATTTTCCAAGGTAATTATCCTAGCTTCTCCTAGTTAAGTTACATACTTCCTATAAGTTTAAGCTTCTAATTCCAAGCCAATCTTTTTCTATAAATCATCAAAGAAGATGGTGAATAGTGTTTTCAAGAACTAAAATTTGTGTTCTTGAAGTTTGTTTAGATTAAGCTTGGATAAGGGCTTTAAAGGTGATTCCAAGCCATCCTCTTGATTCTCCACTCTCCAAGGAAGGTATAAACTACAAACCCTAGCTTTAGTTTTGAGTAATTAGGATTGAATGTGTTTGATATAGCATATGTGAAGCATGATGCTTGATTGGTTGAAGTTTGGTTGAGTTGTAGAGATTAGTTGGTTTTGTTGCATTGTTGGAGTTGTAAATCTTGGTAATTAGTTAAAGAACCTAAGTAAAGCTTTTAGTTCATGTGAGGAATAAGTAAATGGTAAATGTTGTGGTTTTGATTAAAAGAACTTAAGTATGATTAAAGTTAAGTTTAGGCATAAGTATGAATGATTAAATTAAATTGGTTGGGGTTGTTATGATGTGATAAGGATGGATGTGTTGTATGATGGATTTGAGGTTGGATTTGGGGTTGATTTGGAATGGGTTTGAATGGTTTAAAATATTGGAAATCGCGTAAACATAGCCGTCGTAACGTCCGATTTTCTTTGGACTGTTTTTGTGCATAGCATTAGGACCCGAGAACCCCCTGCTAGATTGTGACCACTGCCATGTTTAGATAGCTCATGTTACGAGCTTCGTTTTGATATGTAGTTCGTTCGATTCCGATTTACGGTTTAGGAGAAACGACCGTTTCAAGTAACGGCGTTTCGCGAACGAAACTTTTTCCCTCGCCTTACTTTGGAATGTAGGTTAAAGACCAAAAAGGGTTAATTAATGTGTGAAACATTTATGGTAAGTGTGTTAGGCAGTTGGTAAGTCATTCGCGAAGGAATCACTTTAAAACTCGTAAAGGTTAAATTATTAAAAATGGTGGAGCCGAGGGTACCCGAGTGACTTAAGCAAATCGGTGAGCGCAAAACAAGCGTTAGAGTCTAAGTTAGTTAAAGTATAGATTTACAAGTGATTTTGGTTTAATTCCAACTTACTTGTTGTTTATAGGTTACCAGACTCGTCCCGAGCCTTTCTCACCCCCAAGTCGCTCAGGCAAGTTTTCTACTTATACTGTTGTTGTGATGTATAAATTGTATATGCATTATCTTGCGATAGATGCATGTTGTTATTAGCAAATTTGCATATATTGGAGCATGTATATGGTATATGCATGCCTGTTTCATATTCTTGAAATATATCTGTTGGTTCATTGATAATACCTATGCTAGAGGATAGTTGTATCTTGCATATACCCTTAGTATAGGGACCAAAGGTGAAAATGTTTTCAAAACCGGGAGTCGAGGATCCCGAGTAGATTTTATATATATGGATATGGATATTTATTTATATATATTTTATATATATATGGTTATAGTTTTCCAAACTATTAATCGAATAAGATTTATTCGATAACTTTAAACTCTATTTTATATTTGAATATTATTTCGAATATTATTCGAGGGCTTATGACTCTTTTATTTATTATCTGAATATTATTTGGGTATTCATTCGAGGACTTATGACTCCTTTATATTATTATGAATATTATTTAAATATTCATTTGAGGATCTATGACTCCGATTATGTGCTGAATTATATTCTTTATTTTAAAGAATAAGGAGTTAATAATCAAACTTATTTTCGATTATTCAACTAAAGATAATACTTTCATATAAGTATATTTGGTTATTTAATGTTTATTTCAAGTATAAGTTTTAATACTTCTACTTCATTATTTTTATAAAGATTATTCTTTATGGGAATATTATATTAAATAATAATATTCAGTCATTCTAAAATTCTGGGGACTGATTTACTTCATTAAATCAGCCTTACTCCAAACACTCTTTAAAGTGTTTTCGAGTCTTCAAAATGATTTTAAAAGTCAGAGCGGATCCCAAAACTCATTTTTATATTTAAGATCTTCCTTTTTAAGGGGATTTAAATACTCGCTCAAAACCTGGGGAATCCGGCTCTGTGGTGTATTTTATATTCGCAACGAGGTTGCAGATTTGGTAAATGAATTGATTACTTGCCCAACGTTCGGGAAGTAAGCCCATCTCATTGAGTCGGCATAAGCGACAGGCCGGGGTACGGTCTATTATTGTGTAAGTGGCTGGGTGGCAGTCCATCAACGCGTGAGGGCCGGGGTACGGTCGAGCGCGAGGTCCTAATGCGGCCAGGGTGATGACCGGTGAGGAATTCATCCATCTACGTAGAAAAGGTTACTTATTGGTATCTTTGCCTGATCAGCAGATATCGGGTTTATGCCAAAATTCTTTTCCTTTCCCAAAATTCATTGGATGTTTCAAACTCTGTTCATACTTTACATAACAGAGGTTCCAGGAAATGTTTAAAGGGGTATATATGTGTGGATATATATTATCGGGACTAAAGAAAGTATCTCATAACTTTTTCATTCAATAATATTTCAAAGATTGAATCTATTCAAGTCTTATCTTGTGGTCTCATCAGTGGGATGAACTTTTGAAATTGATTGTAACTTGAACGGTGGTAGTTCAAGTAGTATTTGGGAATGATATAAGTGTAGTGAAGTATTTGGTAACTTCATCTTTTAAACTTATATCTAATTAATAATTGTCTTATGTATGACAAAGATTTTCAGAAAAACGTTGAGACAAGGTTAGATATATGAGATCACCTTGCAACGATATTTTTTTTATACAGTTATACACTGGGATTTTGTGTATATTATGCATGGAAGAGGACTTCCAATATTTTGAAAAGTATATATGTATATATATATACTGAATATTTTGCGACTTCATCGCATTAAGTTATCAACTTGGTTCATTTCTTTTGACCAAGACTTTCATGAGTATTATGAGTAGACTCATATATTGTTAATCATTATACATATTATTTTGGTGGGCTTGCTGCTCACCCTTGCTTTCTTCTTTCATCACACAACATCAGATAGATAAGATGAACAGGACCAAGCTCCCAATTCGCGAGCGGATAGGAAGCGTTCCGCAGCTTCCTATAGGCATTGAAGTCACTGTAGCTGAGGTAGGGAACTACCAATAGACTAGGCTTCAACTTTTGATGTACCAGATTTATGTATACTTATGAATTGTAATAATGGCAAAGAAATGTAAATTTATTCAGAACCCTTTTAAGGTGTATTGACTTATAATTGTGGAATAAAACGACTTGTGATTATTTGTGGATGTTCATCTCTGAGACTATAACGTGTGGTGTGTGTTTATTGTGGGGTCACAGTACAGAGTAGTTGATTGTGTATTAAGATTGGGTGTTATTAAGGGAAATGGATCTCGTGACAACCCGGATCCCCGACCCCGGATCTGGGGGTGTTACAAAAATGGTATCAGAGCTAAGCGTTATAAACCTCAGAGATGATGGGACGTTAAGATAATAAGGTCACTAAGATAATAAGAACTCTTGCCAAGTTCATAATCGGACTACCTAACATAGTACTGACAGTTAAAACCCTTATGGGAACCCTAATAAATGTAGCGATAGAAGCGTAGTTCGTTATCGTATATGGTAGCGGGACTCCGAACCCTGAAGTTGAGGAACATCAACGCGATGATGTTTTATTATTTATTGGGGATCAGATTATGGATCCGATAGAGCGTCTTAACGCGGGACCGGATGATGTTGATATTGAGGATTTAGCGGTTGAGGATGTTATCCTAGAAGGGATAGTTGTTGAGGAGGATCCCATGGAGGATCCTGACAGGATTGGATAAAGGACCACTGATGAATTGATGACCATGGTTTGGTCGACTACCAGAGGTAGGATTGGCCGGTCACTACCGGAGGTTCGTTCAAGTTGTAAAGATAGTAGCCCCTTTAACGCGGCTTACTCGTAAGACTGAGAAGTTCGAATGGACAGAGAAATGCGAGAACAGCTGTCAAAAACTGAAGCAGAGGTTGGTGATGGCCCCTATGCTGGCGTTGCCGGATGGAAAAGGAGATTTTGTGAAGTGTAGTGACGCTTCACACAAGGGCTTAGGGTGTGTGCTTATGCAGCATGGTAAGGTAATCGCGTACATGTCAAGACAATTAAGGTAGTATGAAATTCGATATCCCCGCTCATGAGCTTAGGCTCGTGGCAATAGTTTACCCTAAAGATTGGAGGCACTACTTGTATGGAGAGAAGTGCGAGAATTACCTAAGCCATAAGTGCTCTAGTACATTTTCACGTAGAAAGAGCTCAACATATGCTAGAGGAGGCAGTTAGAGCTAATCAAGAATAATGATTGGGAGATTCTTTATCATTCGGGGAAAGCCAATGTGGTGGCTGATGCCCTTAGTAAAAAGGAGAGACTCAAGATGATAATGTCTTTTGGAGAGTTTATAAGAGATTTTGAGAAAATGGAAATAGAAGTGAAGGTAACCGGAGCCGGTACCGAAAAGCTGTTTGAGATTGCAATACAGCCCGAATTCTTGGAAAAGATCATATTGTGCCAGAAAAAGTTATGAATGAAGGCAGAGAGCCAACAATTAGATAAAAGATTAATATCGAGAAAGATGATAAGGGAATAATGAGGTATTCCTATAGAATTTGGGTTCCGAAAGTTCAAGAGCGTAAGGATGAGAACTTAGATGAGAGCCATAGTTTGAGGAATAAGATTTAGAGCAAACCCTGAACGTGATAGTCAGGGAGGTCGCCATCAAGATAGAAGGAACCCATGACATAATGGAGTGGAAAATGAGGATTTTAAATTAAAAGATGACCCCAATTATGGGGAGTAGGATGAAACATTTCATACTAAGGAAACAGAAAGTCGAGTAAGGAAAGGAGACCCGAGACGGTACTCCTATACGGCAATTCATGGACCTGTCTAAAAAGAACTTAGACTATTATCCCCAACCACCACCCTGAGGAGACAGTGCGGTGAGAAATTCTTTCAGGACCTTTAAGTTGCTAAGCTCTCAGAGTTCCAAGGAACAAGCTGACCCAGTCGAGGCAAGAGCCTGGCTAAAGGAAATGCAGGAATCATTTGAGATTTTAAATAATTGACGAATCACAAAAGAGTGTTTTTGTCACTTACCCTCCTAAGAGAGAGACCACCCGCTGGTAAAAGGCCAAGGAAGGCACGAAGCCAGAGGTTATGATAAACTGATTTAAGTTCAGTAAGTTGTTTTCGGGAAAGTACTTCCCAAGGTTATGGAAATAGTGTAAAAGCTTTAGAGCCAGAACAAAGGCAGACGAGTATGATGAATTATGAATCTAAGTTGTAAAGATTATCAAGATTCGTTCTGTGGACACGAATCCTGAATGACGGGATGTTTGAAATCGATGCTTATGATGGGTTGGTTCATGAAATAATGATAAGGAGTTGGGTATGAGGAAACCCTAAAGACTCGTAGCAATAGAAATAGAAAAGTATGTAATCGTCAGGATGAGGGTGATTCACCATGAGTTAAAATTGATGGTGAAGGCATAAGAGATACATATATTTTATCCCTGTAAGTTGGGAGGATTCGAGGAAACCTTGAGATAGTTCGAAGGATAAATAATAGACGCGGATAGACTAAGGAGACAAGAAAGTAAGAAATAGGAAAATTGGATGAAGGAAGTGACCTTCAAGAATGAAATGTAAGACGGTGGCTGATACCCAGAAAGGGAGACGCCAGGTATGAGAGATATCCCAACATTGAGATGACTGTTGAGATAAACAACAAAAGTAAATAAGGAATTATTAAGAAGAAGTTCACGTTGAACACCAATATCTTCCAGAACATCCTGTTATCATTACCAAATCAGGAAAGAAAAGCGATGACCATTGTTATCTTTTGGAGGCCATATGGATTGACCTCAATTTGAATAAGGATGCTATTATGAAGTTAGGTATAGACTATCGAGGTGGGAATGAATAAGATAATCTATCAAGGATATATGACTTGATTTATCGTGGAAGGATGCAGGTACCTTTTAAAGGTGGAATTAAGGATAGAACATCGGTAACTTAAAATGAATCCTAGGGGAATGCATAAAGGTTGGCATTTCACCCTTAATAGGGATAGTATGAGTTTTGACAGTATGAATTGGAAAGGATTAAGGTAATAACAACCTTTAAGATCAGTGGAGAAATTTTTCAGAAATATAGACAATGGTTCTAGTATTAGTAAATGGTATTGATATGCCCTGTATCTAGGGAATACAGGAGGAACGATTGAAGGATAACCTTAGAGGTTTTACAAGGAGAAAGGTAATATTCAAAATTCTCAAGAATAGAAATGTTTAAAGGAAATATGACGTAATTATAATGTGCCAAGTGGGGCACGTGTTAAACCACGAGAAAGTATGGATCGAACCAGTAATGGTCGAAATTGTTCAGGGCAATTAGGACTTAAGATAAAAGATGTTCTAAGTATGATTGAGAGTCAGTCATGACAGTGATTAACCTCTAAAGACTGAGGCAATAACTTATGGAAAAATGGTGATTTTTTTTTTACTATCAGATTTTAAGGAAAACATCTTCACAAAGCTGTGATTGAAATAAGGTAGAAAATTTATTTGGAGGTGGTTAAAAGACATTGACTGTAAGGAAATTTTACTATCAGGAAAGGCCAAAGAGGTGGCCGACACTTTAAAGGTAAGAGGATAATTATAGGCGTTGCCAAAAGAATACAGTGATGATGGTTAAAACTGTGAAGGTTGTATTATGGTTTGGAAGATTGACATTCCTTCTGATGACTGTGCAATACCCAACCGTAATAGTAGTTGGTAAAATTTAATTCGTGTAATCGCCATGAACGGGCTATCTATCTTAGAGGTCCTATCTTGGATAAGCCAGGACCATGTTTCCAAAAGGACTAAACGAACCTTTGAGTTAAGTCTTCTATCGAAGGCATATGATTAAGAATGGTATTAACCTGCTATCGTTGCTTTGAGCGAAACTCTTCTGCAATTTTATCTGCTTCATGTCATGTATGTATGTCAGATCAGGAGTGTTCTTCATGAATCAGAATGGTGATTATGTTACCTCCTTAGAAGGATTTGATACGACATGTATGGACTCCGTATGGTTAGCTATTAAGATTTCATGGAAAGTGAATGACGACAGTAGGTCAGTGGTGGACCATAGTAAGGCAGCAATGATTCTGCGAGTAGAGCTGATTACAACCGTGAGAGTTGTATTGGAATGGGTGTTGAGATTGAGTACCACTAATCGGGTCGTGGTAGTGTATAAGTTATCATTGATAGACTAATTAAGTAGAGTATCTACCTAGTGAATATTATTTTTCTTATCAATAGGAGTCGTATTAATACGAGGAAGGTTGCGGTGCAAGCATAGAATTCTAGTAACGATGATGTCTAGAATGAGATCCCAGATTCGATTTTCGATGTCGAGGGAGTTTCAAAGGTGATTGTGTATAAGCTCGAGGAAGAGCATGGGTCCATAGAATGATGGACGGATAGCGAAAATATTTAGGCACGGAAATGCGATGCTATACTTGATGTTGATATAAATACATATATGTTTTGTTCTCCTATGACAAACCTCTATAGTTCAGAGGTAGGTTCCAAGCCAGATATTTTGTGGCAGTATATTTTTTTATATACAATTCTCTTCAGTTCGTTCTTTTCTCTTCTTTTCATTTCATGTAAGTGAGAAGAACAACCCTTCCAGAAGGGGAGGTATTGCCGAATGACTATCTATCTGTGTGATAGAAGCCTAGTAGGATACCACTATTGTTTAATTGCTTGTCAAGTACTAAAGGCTGGCCACCTTCTGTACTAACTATGCGATATAACAAGTGTTCATGATCATAGTGATCTCTCAACAAATTCCTTTACTTCTATTTGATTGATCAAATTTTGGAAAATAGAAACAACTGAAAAAGGAGTAATAAAGTGGTGGTAGTATGCGGAATGGGAACACATTCGTGATACTAAGGTTGACGTGGTTATTAAAAGGTTATAGAACGCTAACGAGCAAAAGTATACCAGTATAATATTAGGAACGGAAGGTGATAGCGATTACGAACTGGAAAAGAATGGGTATTGAGAAGCAAGCTCTAATGATTGGAAGCTATGAGAGTCTGTGCAATAGACTTGAAAGAATTTGGAATGATCACTTAATTCGGATTGAGTTATCTTACGACAATAGATCATATGTCATTATCGAGATGTCGCCTTATGAGATCCTTGAGGGAAGACAATGTCGATCTCCCTTATGTTAGGATGAAGTTGTAGAGCGCAAGATGCTCGGACCCGCAGTAGTCCAAAGGACCAAGGATATGATAGATCTAATCAGAGGACGGCTGGTAGTAGCCCAAGATGGACATGATGTATGTTGATTTGACACGAAAGGATAAAGAGTATGAAATAGGGGACCTAGTAATGTTATAGGTATCCCTTGGAAAGGATTGATGAGGTTCGGAAAGAAAAAAAGCTAAGTCTACAATTTTTGGACCCTTGGATATATTAAGACGTTTGGGAAGTTAGCATATGAGCTAGCCCTAACCCCGAACATGTAGCAGGTCGTAACGTGTTTCACGTATCAATGTTAAGGAAGTGTAATTTAGATGCCAGATAAATAGAGGCATATGAGCGCATAGATGCAACCACGTAACCTATATGGAGCAACCAGGAAGGGTTTAGAGTGAAAAGGAACAAGTGCTTAGGAGAAGGATTATCAAACTAGGCAGAGTTTGGTGGAACCACAATGTGGGAAAATTGACTCGAGAGTTAGAAAGTGTAATGCTAAGAAAGTATCCCCATTTGTTCTATCTGATTCCGGGACGGAATCCTTTTAAGGAGGGGAGACTGTAATAACCCCAATTTTTGAGAAATTTTGAAACCCTTATGAATAGTGTTTTTGCTGAACGAGAAAACTTTTCATGCCACGCTATGTAGGGGTTCTGTTATTGATCTTATGGGATATTATTAGTACTCTGAGGTATATAAGTGTATGTAAAGATCGTCAGAATCCAATTCGAACACTTTGATTTTTCCCGGAAATCCACAATATACGGAGAGAATTGAGTATAAGGTAACAGGATAAAAAGGATTTAAATTAAAGGATTATAAGAGAGGATCATAAAAGGAATACAATGTATTGAGAAAGGTTAAGGGAACCTAAGTAATAAGATCCCGGGTATGATCCTTCAAACGATAAACGAGAACGAAAGTTAAGCGAACCGTATAACAGATCAGCGGTCATTAGGCAAACGATTAGGAAGTTAATCAAAGGGATTAATGGGAATGATGTCATCCAACCAATAGAAAGAAGACAAGGAAGGAAGGATGACATCATGAGGATGAGGTAAGCATGACATGGGAAGGAAGGAGGTGTGGTTGAATAAGGACCACACAAATTCAAGGGCAAGGTAGTAATTTGCTAAATCAAATACAAAAATCAATCAACCAAGCAAATCATTTCATTTTCATCAAACAAAACACAAAATCCTCCATTCTTCATGAAGCTCTCGGGTGGTTTTCTTAAATTTTGAAAGTCCAAGCTCCTCCACTTGTTATTTTCCAAGGTAATTATCCTAGCTTCTCCTAGTTAAGTTACATACTTCCTATAAGTTTAAGCTTCTAATTCCAAGCCAATCTTTTTCTATAAATCATCAAAGAAGATGGTGAATAGTGTTTTCAAGAACTAAAATTTGTGTTCTTGAAGTTTTGTTTAGATTAAGCTTGGATAAGGGCTTTAAAGGTGATTCCAAGCCATCCTCTTGATTCTCCACTCTCCAAGGAAGGTATAAACTACAAACCCTAGCTTTAGTTTTGAGTAATTAGGATTGAATGTGTTTGATATAGCATATGTGAAGCATGATGCTTGATTGGTTGAAGTTTGGTTGAGTTGTAGAGATTAGTTGGTTTTGTTGCATTGTTGGAGTTGTAAATCTTGGTAATTAGTTAAAGAACCTAAGTAAAGCTTTTAGTTCATGTGAGGAATAAGTATAAATGGTAAATGTTGTGGTTTTGATTAAAAGAACTTAAGTATGATTAAAGTTAAGTTTAGGCATAAGTATGAATGATTAAATTAAATTGGTTGGGGTTGTTATGATGTGATAAGGATGGATGTTTGTTGTATA